>NW_017804875.1:294821-317691 GCF_001891065.2 Hippocampus comes
TTTTACCCCGAAAAAAACGACATAGTATAGTAAGGCATTTTTAGCCCAAAAAAAACGACATAGTATAGTAAGGCATTTTTAGACCGAAAGAAACGACCATGGATAGTAAGGCGTTTTACCCCGAAAAAAACGACCTTGGATAGTAAGGCGTTTTACCCCGAAAAAAACGACCTTGGATAGTAAGGCGTTTTACCCCGAAAAAAACGACCTTGGATAGTAAGGCGTTTTACCCCGAAAAAAACGACCTTGGATAGTAAGGCGTTTTACCCCGAAAAAAACGACCTTGGATAGTAAGGCGTTTTACCCCGAAAAAAACGACCTTGGATAGTAAGGCGTTTTACCCCGAAAAAAACGACCTTGGATAGTAAGGCGTTTTACCCCGAAAAAAACGACCTTGGATAGTAAGGCGTTTTACCCCGAAAAAAACGACCTTGGATAGTAAGGCGTTTTACCCCGAAAAAAACGACCTTGGATAGTAAGGCGTTTTACCCCGAAAAAAACGACCTTGGATAGTAAGGCGTTTTACCCCGAAAAAAACGACCTTGGATAGTAAGGCGTTTTACCCCGAAAAAAACGACCTTGGATAGTAAGGCGTTTTACCCCGAAAAAAACGACCTTGGATAGTAAGGCGTTTTACCCCGAAAAAAACGACCTTGGATAGTAAGGCGTTTTACCCCGAAAAAAACGACCTTGGATAGTAAGGCGTTTTACCCCGAAAAAAACGACCTTGGATAGTAAGGCGTTTTACCCCGAAAAAAACGACCTTGGATAGTAAGGCGTTTTACCCCGAAAAAAACGACCTTGGATAGTAAGGCGTTTTACCCCGAAAAAAACGACCATGTATACATGGTCGTTTTTTTCGGGGTAAAAATCCTTACTATCCATGGTCGTTTTTTTCGGCTAAAAACGCCTTACTATACATGGTTGTTTTTTTTTTCAGCTAAAAACGCCTTACTATACATGGTCGTTTTTTTCATCTAAAAACGCCTTACTATACATGGTCGTTTTTTTGTCGGGTTAAAACGCCTGACTACACATGGTCGTTTTTTTCGGCAAAAAACGCCTTACTATACATGGTCGTTTTTTTTTGGCTAAAAACGCCTTACTATACATGGTCGTTTTTTTTCAGCTAAAAACGCCTTACTATATATGGTCGTTTTTTTCGGGGTAAAACGCCTTACTATCCATAGTCGTTTTTTTGGGCTAAAAACGCCTTACATGGTCGTTTTTTTCGGCAAAAAAAAAAATTAACACACTAAAATGAATAGTGTAAAACCCCGACTAATTATCAAATTAGAAGGTAAAACATGTCACGTTCAAACGTAAATAATGATCACATTAAAACGTGAAACATATCACGCTAAGACATGGAACACATCAAAATGTTCGACTTCCCGTAGGTGCCTTACGAATGACGCTTTAACGCTAAACTTAGCGCGTTTTAACATCATGTGAATAGTATTGCGTGAAAATGTGAAATATAGTCACGTTAAAACGTGAAACATGTTAAAATGTGAATAACTATATCCTGTTAGCCACACAATTTTCTGTGGTTTGTCAGGGATTTTAAAGTTCAATAAGTTTTAAATATTTATGTTGGGGCAATTTCTTTAACTTGCATGTTCAGTTGAGTGGAATCACATGAATGCAGCTTGGTCATTTCCCTCTCTTAAGGTGCATATACTTTGCTCGGTCACGATTGAGAAAGACTTGTTCAAACGATAAGTCTGCATGCTTTTGAGACACTTTCCCGTTAGCGCGCATTCACATGAGCTCATGACCTGCTCTTTTGGCTGAGTGCGTTTGGAGGAGACGCTGATATTTATGAGTTCATGCAGAAGGAGGTGCCCTAGAGGTGACATCTCAGCTCACTGCCACGGGCCACCCAACGAGGCCGCAAGCGCACCCAGGATCCAGCAGTCCATCTCAGACTGTTGCGCAGCAACCTTTTATGCGACGTTTGCCGTGAATTAGCGTGCGAAACTCACGGCGCCGACCTGGCGTGAATCATCCAGAACGCAAGGGTGTTGCTTCTCTTTGGGGTGAGCTCAGTGCTAAACCAGATGAATTGCCGTCCAGATAAAGTGAAGCGATGCACTTTAATTGGGAAAAAAAAAGATTTTGGCGCACTTTCAGCACTCCTTAAAACAAACACAAGAGTGCAAGAGGACCCACGATTGGGACAAAACCAAAGTCACAACAACAACAAAATCTAGCCAACATTCAGTGAGCACTTTTTTGCACTTTTGGTCTTTGAACATGCATTGCTGTACGTGTGCACTTCACACATTAACGTGCTAAATATTTTTCACGTATGACCGTAATTAGTTTCTCGTGAAAACGTGTAAATAATCACATTAAAATGTGCAAATGATCACAATAAATGGTGAGGTTTCTCATTAAAACGTGATCGTGTGACAGTGACAAAGGTCATGCGACAGTGCTAAAGTTTCACGTTAAAACAGAATGTGTTCAATAAAAGCTTCTGGCGTTCATTTCCAATGTATTAATTTCAGTCATGCAGTACTGTACGTGCGTACACAAGAAGGAATGTCAAACGGTCGGTTGAGATTGTATTTTAGCATTACACAATAGTGAGTGACCTTTTGTTTTTATCTTGCGCTCGACAAATACACCATATACAGTATTAAAAAAAATAAAACAAGAAGAAGAAAGCCTCTTCATTTCTTTGTTATCTGTGGTTGCGAAAACATGGCTGCCGGAGGCTGGTGGGAGGCCAAGCGAGGGGCTGCTATCCGGGACGGCTGCATTGGCTCAAGGTCACGTCTTCTCTTTGCTCCCGAGAACAAAAAGAACAAAAAAAAAAAAAAAATGGTCTGTTTGGACTCCAGGCGTCATGGAGTTATTTGACAGGAAGATGACCAACTCGAGTGTGTGTGAGCACATGTGGTCAGCACTCCGACAATTGTTTTTAAGAGTGCCTACGATGGTCAGAAACCAGTTTGAAGAGGAGCAATTGAAGCGCTCCGGTTGCTGACTGGAAGTTGAGAAGCAGCTGCTGCGTGCTCTTCTGTGCGCGTTGATTTGGTGTTTAACCACAAGGGGGCGGCCTCGTCAAAGAAAAGTCTGCCTCGAATGACATCGGCTCATGAAGATGAGGAGAGAGACCAGAGAAGAAATATGCCGAGATACTCAAAACAAAGTACCGGTAGTTACTATTATTATTATTAGTATTAGTAGTAGTAGTAGTATTAATAATAATAATAATACAGGATTAGGGTTTAGAGTTAGGGGTTAGGTTTCGGGGGTTAGGGTTCGTGGTTTAAGGTTTAGGGTTAGGGTGAGGGCATTAAGGTTGGGGGTGACTGGTTAGGGCGTTAGAGTTCGTGGTTAAGGGTTAGGGGCTTAGGGAGTTAGAGTTAGGGGGTAAGGGTTAGGGGGTTAGGGGTTAAGGTTAGGGTGAGAGGTTTGGGTTAGGTTTAGAGTTAGTGTTTAGGGTTAAGTTAGGGTTAGGAGTTAAGGTTATGGTTAGGGTTTAAGGGTTAGGTTTAGGGTTAGGGGTTAAGGTTACGGTTAGGGTTTAGGGTAGGTTTACGGTTAGGGTTCACTTTAGGGTTCACATTTGTATAGTTGGGTTAGGGTTTGGTTAGGGGTTAGAGTTACGGTTCAGGGTTAGGGGGTTGGGTTAGGGGTCAGGGGTTAAGGTTACAGTTAGGGTTTAGCTTTAGGGTTCGGTTTAGGGTTCGCATTAGTGTATTTGGGTTAGGGTTTGGTTAGGGTCTAGGGTTGGGGGTTAGGGTTACGGTTCGGGTTCAGGGTCAGGGGTCAGGGGTACGGTTAGGGTTCAGATTAGGGTTAGGTTTCCGGTAGCCTGATATACTGCCTGTCCATCTCCTGCACACGCATCAACACAAACAGTGGCAAAGAAAGTCATTTGTTACAACAGCGGAGCCTTGTAATTGACTAATTTCTGCTTGGTCACTCTCGCTTCTTCTCAGCTCATTTGTAGCGGCAGAACCGACCAGAAAAAAAATGAACTTTGCTTGAACTCCTTTCTTGGGGAGGCACATCAAGCAAGGGTGCGACTGCTTCTCTGAAAGCACCACATAACGTAAGAACACAATGTCGCTGGCCCCCGTGTAAGGGAGCGCTGTCTTGAAAGGTCAGCAACGGGTGGGGGACACGTTTGAGTCATCTGATATTCCCCCAAAAGTCCGAGTGAAACACTAACCTTGAAATCTGTGCTTGCTTTCAGCCAAGAGTTCCGATGGCGCGCTGCACGGATGCACCCGTGATACTCCTGTTGCTGTTTTTTTTACAACAGGTGTGTATGGGGATTTGCCGTTCAACCCAAGAAAGATCTTCAGTGTCCTCTTAACAAAAGGAAGCAACAATGCGGACCCTTTAGATGGGCAAGCATTTGGAAGCATCCTCGCAGAGCTGCGTCACTCAAAGGATCTGGACAATCGCAAAGAAAAAATAAATAGAATACAGTTGGCACCGCATTGACGATGATTTTTTTGTTTGTTTGTTTTGTTTTGTTCTGTTTTTTTAAATTGAACCATAAAAAACATGGCGCAACTGTCAAAGAAGAAGCAGAATGCCCTGGCTGCTGCATTGTATTATAATGATACAAAACGATGGAAATCGGCGAGAATTAAAGGTGAGACTTGAGATATTTGGGACGGGGACTCTTCACATTTTGCCTTTTTGGCCACATGAGAATTGAATAGAATAGATATATGTGTAGATAATATGTGTTTTTCTCACCAGCACAGGATGCAGCCACGACATAAAATACAAATATTGACATCCATAAAACCTGGAGTAGACACATTAAAAACTCACGTAAGACAATCGGATTGTCAATAAAGTAAATAAAACGTCAATGTGGAGCAATTCAGGCGTTGGCAATTGATGGAACTAATTTTTTGAAAGTGAAGTTAACTCTTATGAAACCCTTAATATAGTATTTCAATCAAACACGAATATCTCTCCGTCTATCTATCTGAACACATGCATACACACCCACAGGCAAGCATGACAGAAAATGAATGGATGGATGGAATGGCTCATCAATATGATAAATGTCTGTCCAATTTCTCTTTTATCGTATTTTTCTTCCCTTGTCACCTCTCTTCTATGGACTGTTTATTGCTGCGAGGCACAATAAGAATGACTTAGCGGGCCATCCAATACCTGACGACTGAGTCAACTGAGGTCAAAGGTTCAACCCGTACACGCTCCTTTCTCCCAGTCACAGTTCTCAACGGATCTCTCAGGGATTATTTCTCTTTGTCAGAGCGAGCGAATTTCTCTTGGTTCGAAGGATATCCGATCCCGGGTGTTCCAAGGAAGCGGCGGTTAAAGGTCACATTTGGACTTTTAGCAACATCACACGGAAAAATAACAGACTGACAAATGCGGACTCAATCGGGGTATACAAGCATATCGGGATGGATTTCTGTTCACTTCTGATCAATTATTATATAAATACCCGGAGAAAAGCCACGCAGACCCAGCGAGAACATGCAAACTCCACACAGGGAGGCCGAAGCTGGGATCGAACCCGGTACCTCTGCACTGCGAGGTCAACGCGCTAACCGTTCCACCACCGGGCCGCCCTGTGTGGGATCCATCACATGTTAAAAATCATTTAGGAAGTGAAAACTCGCTATGTGTGTACCCGCGTTTCACTTTTAGGATCAGTTGGGCCTCCTATCCGAGTCAGTTCATTCAGTCTATGGATTCACTTTAGAAATCTCTCACCAGGCACAACCAAAAGAAACATTCACCCTCGGTTTGCACAAGACTATAAACTCTACGCTCATGAAAACTGTATGACCTAAACTGTTTACACGGCACTCGCAACCAGACTGGGAAAACTTAGCTCGGCCGTGTCTCTCCCCGCAGGACAATTAGATTGCTATTGAACCAAATTTGTCAATTCTAAAAAAGTACAACCGGGAATACTGCCGTGTTTTCGTTTATTATTAAATTAGATGTTGAGCGGCTTCATGTTTCACATAGCAGAGAAAGTGAGCGGTGCAAGATGAAATGGCGACGTGAAAAAAAAAAAAAATATGCTACAACAAAAAAAACTTTCCAGCCAATAATGACAAAGTATGATGTTAACCTGGCTGGCTTTTCCGATTCAAACGTTCTCACGTCTCTCGACGCGGCCGTCGAGTTCAGCTGAGACTGCAACTGACAGCTTTCACACATTTGAATGAATGTCACGGAACGGCAACATACTTAGCAGTGCAGACCGGGAAGCAATGAAACGTGCGTGTGCGTGTGTGCGTGTGCGTGTGCGTGTGTGTGTGTGTGTGTGTGTGTGTGTGTGGAGCGGGGAAAGAAATAGAATCAGAAACGACAGACATTTTGGCAACATGCGCCACTCCAGATGTTGCATTGCAGCACGTCTACAACGTGTGTCAAAAAAAAAAAAAGAAATCGCTAATGTCGGCTTGGGAGCAACGCGTGTCTGTCAAATTCAAATTGGAGAAAATTGGGCCTCTGACGACGATCAGGTTAGTTTCACTATTTTAACAAAGACAATTGGGAAAGGGCTGATGACAATATTTTGAGGCGGATGTGAAATTTGAAAAGAAAAATAGTCATTTGAATGAGAAAAAAAAACATTTGAGGGATGACGTCTTACTTTGACTTGGGTCATATTATTCTCAAGGAACAGTACTCAACTCAACTCAACTCAAGTGTATTTCTAGAGCCCTTAAAAAAAAACCCCACCGCTGTGCTGTCTACAAAGTGGTGTACATGGATCAAAAATAATTCATACAACAACAAATATTAAAACAAATCATGAACAACAAAGACAGTAGAAAGCACAAAACCAGTCAAACGTAAAATCAAGTCTCATGCTTAGTCGGAAGCTAAAGAATAAAAACGAGTTTTAAAGATGGGCAGCTTACCCAACGTTCATTCCGTTCTCGGTACCTCTAAATCAGGGGTAGGGAACTCCAGTTCCTCGAGAGCCATCTCCTACCCGTTTTAGGTCCTTCCCTCCTCCAACACACCCGATTCAATTGTTCAGGCCCTCGACAGAGCTTGCTGATGAGCTGATCGTTTGAATCAGGTGTGTTGGAGTAGGGAAGGACCTAAAACAGGCAGGAGATGGCTCCCGAGGAACCAGAGTTCCCCACTCTTGCTTTAAATAGCGTCTGATCCGCAGACCCGAGCCGCCGTGCGGCCGCGGAGGAGCTCCGAGAGGTAAGGCGAGGTGAGGCCATTTCAAGATTTGAAAACAAATAATAGATCTTAAAAAAGAACTCGAAATTGTATTGGGAGCCAGTGAAGGGATGCCAGGAGTAGGAGTGATGTGCTCCCTCCTACGAGTAGCAGTCAAGAGGCGAGCAGCGGCATTCTGGACCAACTGGAGACGCTTGATGGAGGATCGGCCGACTCCGAAGTCAAGTGCGTTACAGTAATCCAGCCGAGGAGTGACAAAGGCATGAGTGACTGTTTCAAAGTTCTCTTGAGCAAGAAGAAGGTTGACTTTAGCCAACTGCCCAAGACGAAAGAAGCTGGATTTAACGACGACACCAATTTCCCAGTCCAATTTCAAATCAGTTTTTGGCTATGGTCATCCAGGCATCTTCTGGCTTGACCTTAGACAGGTCAGAGATGAGCTTTTTTTACTTGATATGAATTCCAAACAAAAAAAAAATGTCTTCCTAACCCAAAATGCAAAACTAGATGGGAATGCCACCGATGCATGTTGAGGGCTGAGTAACAGAATGCGCATCGTTTCACATCGAATGACTGCTGCTAGTCTGGATCTGGATGGTTCCCATTTGGATGAGAGCAATATATTTCGGACGGAAATTTCCGAAGCCACAAAATCTGCCGGCGGACTTTGCTTTGTTGACACGGAAGTACAGGAATTGGACACCACAATTGCTTTTGCTCAATCCACAAATGAGCTGCTGTGATGAACACATCAGAGAGAACTTTTCAACTGTTCGGTGACCTTGCACAGTAAATTTGCGCATGGCAACTTAATTGCATCGGAACAAGGAGTTGATTTGAGAGATTTATGACTCTGGGGACTTTTCACGGCTGCGAATTTGCTTCCCTTCGCTGTGAGGTGGTGGGGGGGTAAACTTCCTGTCGCTTTAAGTTGCTCATCAAAATGTGGTCTTCAGCAACAACGGAGGCGGTAAAGGGAACATTTCACAGTTAAATAATGTCGATGAAAGTCAAATTGAGAGTTTTGAAGCAATGTTGGCGTTAGCTGAGGTAGTCAAAGCACGGAGAGAGTCAATCAGGAAATTACCCAATTGTGAAATCTATGTATTTAAAAAAAAAAAAAACAAGACTAGGGTCGAACCGATTAACGTAATGTTAGCGCTTTTATAATAAGATAAGATTTTTGCCAATTTTTTTTGGGGGGGGGTACGTCAACACATTCAACTTTATTTACACAGCACTTGAAAAACAACCACAGCTGCCCATCAAGTAAAAATCAGACAAATGAAAACAAAGACTGTTCAAACTATCAAGTCATAATATACTCACAGTAAAAACAATCAAATACTAAAACAGTGCAAAACAGTCTCGTGCTGAGTCGAAAGCCAACGAATAAAAATGTCTTTTTTGGAGTTTACTTCACGTTTAACAGGAGGTCATTCCAAAGGGAGTGACGGGCAACGGAAAAAGCTCCATCCCCTAAAGCTCGGCTCGTCCTCAACGCCTCCGTTAGCGTCTGGTCGGCCGACCTGAGGCGCCGGGCGGGTGGGTAGAGGCGGAGGAGCTCAGAGAGGGAAGTTGGGGGTGAGACCATTTCAAGATTTCAAGACAAATCAAAGAATCTTAAATGGAACTCCAAAATGTACAGTGAAGTAGGCCACACTTGGAGTTGCAGTATATGCTCCCTCCTACGAGTTCCACTTAGTAGGCAAATTAGCGCCATTTTGGACCAACTGGAAATGCTTGAGGGAGGACTGTTTAACTTGAAAATGAAAGAATCCAGCCGAGATGTGACAAAGGCATGGACTACTAAGGGCTAGTTTTGCCTCCTTTTTATTTTATTTTATTTTATTTTTAGTTGGACTTTTTGCACCATCCTCCTCCTCCCCCCCCAAGAGAAAAAAATTGTGCGGGGAGCGCTGCAGGCGAACTTGGTTGGGCATTGTTGCGCTCCTCTTCATCTCCGCGGGATCTCGATCCTTCTTGAACGAGACACTTGACCTTCCTCGACGATCGCCTTCTGCAAGAGTGACGTAAAGAACAAAAAAAAAAACGAGAAGAAAGAAGAAGTGGGCCGGCGCATGGCGAAGTGCACAGCAGTTTGGAGCGAACATCCTAAGTGGCGCACGGAGAGTTCTCGCCCAGCGTCTTTTTTTTTTTTTCCGGTGCGTGTTGTCGCTCTCAGTGGGATGTTACGTTCGTGACAACTCTTTTTTTGGGGACTGGCGCGTGTGCGTGCACGCAGGTGTGACAAGCAGAGACTTTTTTTTTTCTCCCCCTCCCCACCCTTCTTCTAACACGTCAGAGAATTGATGACTCCCCCGCCGCGTGTGGAGCGCAGGACCACTCTTGTCTGTGACTTAACTCAACTTTGCGCTCGGAATATTGGACAGCCTTGTCGCTTTATTTCTGTGTCGTCACAGTTTTTTTTGAAAATTACTTTGTAGTCTCGAAAGACAAACATGATGGAACACTCATTCATCAGAGTCACGTGCATCTTGGTGGTTTTCTGCCTGCTTGACAAAAGGTGAGTTCGCAAACTTTTTTTTTTTTGTACAAGCGCTACCTCGAGTTTCCCCGGAATGACCAACAACTGCATACAGTAGCGTAGTAGGTCTAAGAGTTTATTAAAGACTAGGCAGGCGGGGGTTTTATTCTTCAAAAAGTATGCTTCAAAAAAGCCACTGGAACATTATTGAACATCTATGCTTGCATTTACACTGAAAAAATGATGTGTTGATTTTTTTTCTCATTGGATCAAACGGTTGCATGCAATAAAAGTATCTGGCTCCAGATAATTTTTTTTTAAGTGTACATCTACTTTTAAAAAAATATCTAATTCCAGAGGATTCTATTGTGTGCAATCCCTTGACAAAATAAAATGGAGTAAATTCAACACACCGTTTTTCAGGGCACGTATAGAAAAAGTAGGGAAAAGAAGGACTCGACATGGAAAGTAAAAAAAAAAGAAAAAGTTCTGCATTCTGCATTGGATGAAAAATAATTTAAAAAAGAGGCTGTGTGGACACCTCCAAGCATCATTTATCGTTTCTCACGTTTCAAATGTTAATGTGATATAGATTTAATTTTGCGCATCCCTAGAAGGGGCAAACACCGCAGTAGAACCATTCATGTTGATTGGTATCATTAAAAAAAAATTGGATCAAAAGTTGCACCAACTTTGCGTTGTTCTGCACAAAATGACCCATTTTGGGGCAGTTTTGCACAAAAAAAAATAAAATGGGTTGATTTGTTTAAAACAACTTGGGTCAAATTGACCCAAGCGGGTCAGTCCACCGTCCTGGGTTATTTTTTTTTTGACCCAGCACTTTGAAGAGCAGATTGCCATATGATTCATGCAAATATTTTGAACAGCACTTAGAAATAGTTGTACTGTACATGTAAAGAAAAGAAAAAAAAAGTCCTGTACTGGATTAAAGCAGCCCTAAAAAGCACCAAGCTTCATTCTAATATTTCTTTTTCCTGGTTTTACATCGTAGTTCAGTGATTCATTTGCATCGCATCACACTTTGAGTGTGATGCGACTAAAGTCATTGATGGCTGTCATTTAGGCCCTAAAAACGTGTCCACGTCTTCATTTAAAGGTCATTTCCTTTTTTCATAACATACTGATGACACAATACTGTATCAGCCGGCGTGACTGGAATACAACCAACGGGACGAGACTTGATGTGTGCACTCAACCTGAATATTTACGACAGCGAAATAATGAAATAATCATTACGTCTGTTTCCACTGGCGTTGATCACCTTTGGCCAATTACACGGTTGGCCATGCGGCCCTCCTTCTCAAACAATGTTTCTCTTAATTAGACGTTGCGCTTTGGGAAAGAGCTGTCGGAACAGGCCTCCGCTCAAAGCAGGAAACGCAACAGGTAGTAACAGACGCCCAAATGGAATTACAGCTGAGGGCGCGCAATCAAAAAGCAATGCCACCGTCACAGATGATCAACATCTAAGGCGCTTTGATTCATGTCCAATGTTCCTTTTTTTTTTTTTTTTTTTTTTTAATTTCCCAGAAAACACAAAAGACGTTTGTTCCCTTAATTGGCTCGCTCGCGCACACGCAAAAAACACGCGGTGATGAAATATGGAGAGAACGTGTGCAAAACTTCCAGCGGCATGTCAAGTCACAGTCAAGCATGTACAGATGTGCGTGTGCGCCTGCAGCCACGCCGCAGGTCGGGTGTCCAGGCCACACGGTGACACACACACACACACACACACACACACACACACACACACACACACTGCGCTTGAAAAACGCCGGGGCACCTTCTCTCTCCGCGAAAGCAGCTCTCTCATCACAGGGGCAGCCTGTGTTTTCCCTGTTACGCTTTTTTTACGGTTTGTCTGTGATGTGGAAAAAAAATGCTCTCTCTTTAGCCGCTGTCAGCTCAATGACTGTGCTTGGCATGATTGATCTGCAACGGTTGCAGATGATGTTGATGCGCCAACCTACACTTTGAGCTCTATTCTCCTGCCCGGTGCAATTTCTTTTTATTTCCCGCGAGGCGAGGTGGAAATCTGCGCAGGGGGCGGGCCGGATTCGATATGTTTGCAGACTTGTGCTAGCGCCGTTGTGGGTGTGAACAGAGAGAACATTGAGTCGCTGCCAATCGATGCGGCTCCTCTCATTCCTTTTAAATGCGGTGCGTGAGAGGAGCTGGCGGAAGAAGAAACTGATTTGATCGTCTTCTGCGGCAGGTCGAGGCGCACAAAGGATGTTTATAAGGAACTGAAGGATGATCTAAAGTTGCCAAGGGAGATCGCGGATCTGTGATGAAGGCACTTGGAGGGCACTTGTGTGTGTGACACGACCATCACCATCGCGGCATGATATTGAAAATATTTCACAATAATGCGTGCAATGAAGGTGTCAAGTTTAGTGGACTTTGAGCCACTAAATTGGCAGGTTGTGCCAGGAAAGGAAAGTGGCTCGGAGAGATGACCCCAATTTCCAAACAAGTGCCTGGAGCCTTGCATCAGCACAAAAATCAGAACAGGCCAGTTTTTGACACAATCCGTGACTATAAAAGCCACTTAATTTGTTCTTTGAGCGTATGCAAATTAGTTATCTCTTGTATAATTTTTTTTTTAATCTTTTGACACTGATAATAATTTGAGTCCATTTATATGCTCTTAAATCACAAAAGAGTGTGAACACAGGCTCCAAAATGCATGATTCAAATGATCAGCCCATCTGCAAGCTTTGCAGAAGCTTGATCATGAATCGAGTGTGTTGGAGGAGGGAGACATTTAATCAGGCTGGATGGGGCTCTGGAGGACTCGACTGCAGTTCCCCTGGTGTACAGTAAACATTTAGGCAAGTGCAGAATTTATAAATGATCAAATATGGATCACGGCTCAAGAAAATTGGGTTCCAAGTTTAAGGGACTCACCGACACTGGATGTTTTTTTTTTTTTTTTTTCAGCATGTCGAGTATTTGTCCAATCACATGACCCTGTTTCCCATGCAGGGTAGACTCCAATGAAATCTTGGGCCTGAAGCTGCCCAACATCGACCCGATCCTGAACGCCAACACGGTGTGCCTGACGTTACCTGGCTTGACCCGGCGCCAGCTGGAGGTGTGCATGCGCAACCCGGACGTGACGGCCTCGGCCATCCAGGGAATCCAGATCGCCATCCACGAGTGCCAGCATCAGTTCCGAGGGCACCGCTGGAACTGTTCCAGCCTGGAGACCAGGAACAAAATACCGTATGACAGCATCGTCTTCAAAAGAGGTCAGACTCACAAACAACGTTTTCAAAGCGGCGTTTCGCCGTTTTGACTGAGCTTTTGAGAACCGCCGAATATTGTGTTCTGTGAAAATTGGGCTTACGTGCAACCATCTTCCGCGTTTCCGTCCAGTTCGGGTGACAGACAGGTGGTAGAATGGGACGAAGCGCTTGCAGGAATACTTGACAACGGCTTTTGTTTTCCCGCATGATGTCGTCAAGTGCTACCAAAAACGATCATATAGAGAGTCGCGCTGGCGATCGGGAATATCGGGAAATTGTGATGATTTTTCCGAACCGCATGATGGCCATCCCCCGCCCCATCACTGATTAACTTTCGGACCGTGATATCCGCCCTACACCGCCCCTCATCCCCTCCAGGTGACGATTCAGTCGCATGACGCTCACTGTTCGCCACGTCCAAGTCCACCGCCACCAATCTCCACCCCTCGCCCACCATCAACCCACCTCCCGTTGACTTTTGGGCACGTGATGGTTGAAAAATATTCCTTCAGCTCATTTTGGTCCCAGTACGCCCCTGACCATGGTTGCATGGTTACATATAATCTATCATAACAAATAAATGTATTTAACTTTTGTCCAAAGATATCAGCGATCAAGAAAACCGTATTCTGGCAAATTTAGGGTCAAACCTTTCAAGTTTGGTCCAGTTCTGAGTAGACTCTCTTCTTTTATTCCCCAAAAAGTTCTTTCTGGCTTTTTCAGTCTTTCGTAAGCGACAGTAGAACATGGGTGGATTTAATAAAAAAAAAAAAGGCAGTTTCTGACCAAAAAGCGGAGAAAACAAGCATTTTTTTGGGGGTGAGGGGTGGGGGGGGGTGAAAATAAATGCCAAACAGAAGCGTGATGAATACTTTTTGATTTTGTCACACCACAAACTATAAAACAAGAAAAACAAAAGTGAGAACGGGCTTTTGATGGCAAAATAGTCATTCGATTCAATTTGGAAAAAAGGTGGAAAGAAACATTGCGGAGACACGTGTGGTCCTTGAATGTATTTATATTGTCATGCTTACATTGCTTCCATGAAAAAGCCGTCGTGTGAAGCAACATGTCGTGCTTGAAAGTGAGCTCGAACACCACACACGCACACACACACACACACACACACGGAGGGAAAAGTATGGAGGCATCAATCCAAGGTTTGATGTTCAAACAGGTTGCGGTTTTCACACTCAACTTCACATTGGCGCAATTCCACCAAACGAGACGCTCATCGGACAGATAAGCTGCCACGGCGACACGCGTGGATGAACCTACTGTATGTTCGTGTAATCTATTTCTCGGCAGTCAAAGGGGGGGGGATCATGTTTTCGCTTGTTTCTGACTGCGAGCGCACAAGAGCAAATTATACACATGGTTACATCCGCTGGCTCCTTCCTACTTTGGAACCACCCGGCCGACGCCGCTGCACTGTCAGTGCTTCACACCAAAGATGAGCCGAGTTCAAAAGTTGGTCACCTGCAGATTACCAAACTTGGCGCAGATCAGTTTCCTCGGGCGTCGTTTGAAGTGTTGCGAGCGTTACAAGTTGGCTACAAAAGGATGAAAGCGGACCTTCGGGTCGTGCAGTCAACCCGAAGTTAGCGGCTGGAAAGGGAATCTGCTTCTTTTGGGGGTGCCAAGATTGATGAGCGGGGCTCTTGGGTTACGTACTCGTTTGAGTTGAAATGACTTTCGCCGAACGGGGAAGAGGAGCACCAATTTTTCCAGGGCTTAATCTTTTTACGCTTTCGTAAAGCGCCAAGCGCCACTGTGGGCTGAAATGACCCATTTGCACGGAAATGAAAGGAATTTGGCCATTTGTTGATCTGGCATGACTCCTTCTTGTGACTCGCCCGCGGATGACTGATAAGCTCCAAAGTTGCTTCGACGAGTCGGCGATATGTCTTGATAACTATTGTCTGGCATCTCAGAAATTTTGGACCCCGACGGGAATTATTTATTTTCTGATGCACAACTTGGAATTATAGCTAGCTTTGTCTGAATCCGCACATTTTTGCAAGTGAGCAAAAGTAGCGGAACACACTTCAAACTAACTTAGAGTGCGACTTGCTTGCGGTAACGACATCCCACCTGTGCCCCGTTGACTAGTACCGTGATTTTGCGATAGAATTTTGGGATGGCGTTCGAAGGCAGCCTCTCGCGGTAAGTCTTTTTTGTTGTGAGCACTTAAATCCGGAGATTGACTTGACCAGTCTGATACCTGTTGGGGTAATTTTCTATCTTTCCTGCACCATATTATAAGCACATATTGATATTTTGACTGTAAGTTAAATTGACTCAGACAATTATGCAATTAGGCTATTGATTTGAAAAAAAAATTACATATATACCACATAAGGCAATGTGACTTGAAAATAGTGGAGTTGAAACTTAATCAGTGAGTTCCCGCTTCACTGTGTCAGCCTCACCTTTCATCCTACTTTCCCGAACCAGAAACTCATTTAAAAGTTGTTTGTCACCATTAGAAGAGACACTTGCTCGTTAGAAATTGCTGCCTTGCCCCGGGGTGCCGAAAACTCCAAAACCGCCGATCATAAACAACACCTTTGAAAACGGATGATTCATAGGATCCATGTTGACTTTACTCTGCTCCACAAAAGCTACAAAGAGGCTCAAGTGAACAGGCGACAGACGCTCGCGGCCCGGCCACTACCGTTTGCCGCCATCAAAGAGACGGACGGCGTTTCCGTCTCCGGAGAGGAGATCATCAAGACTGATTTAATTCTTGGTGGAGCTGCTCAGATCGAATCAAGTCTGAGGGAGTTAATGTATTGGAAGCCACTTGAAGGCCGACCGAGAGAGTTTCGCGGATGTTCGCAGAGCGCGAGTCGAACCGTCGGGTGTCATTTTACGACACGGCGAAGGCTCAGATCCTCCGCCACGTACGGCTGTCTTGATGGATTGGATGAAATTTACGAGGCCATATTCCCTGGTATTTATCTCGCATCAAAAGCCGCCTCGAGAGGCGAGGCATGAAGAGACAGAAATAGGGGAATACCTCTCATTCTCTCGACTCTTCCCGCTCGCGTCTTCCCCGCAGGCTGGGCCGCTTCTAATGCTTTTTACTTCCCTCGCCGGTGCGAGTGCTCCTGAATTTCCTCTCAGCACTTTCCCAACTCTCGGCGGCAAAAGCGTAAACCGGCCCCCTTGGTTTCCGGAACGCAAAGTGACAGTTTCCCTTGAATCTTTAATTCATTTTGCCACTTCCTCTGCCATCAGTTCAGCCGGGCATGCCGCAGCCGGTGAATTATTTGTTAGATTGATTTGTTCCCCCGTCTTCTGGGGGCCTGCATTACAGCCGGCCCGGCTCAGTGCAGGGAAAGACCTAAAACGGGGTTTCTGTGTAGGGAGGCAGAGCCTAAGTGCTATCCAAATCTCATGGGGTGGGGTGGGGGGGTTTACAGTGGGAATCACTGAATAAAACAATTTGTCAAATACTGTATCACCAACCTTAAAAGTTGACTCAATTTTTTTTTTTTTTTTTGGTGCCCCCGAAACATTTTTATATGTATTCTCCATTATAAGTTTTTTTTTTTTTGGTTTTTTTAAAGTCAGGTAACTGTACCACTACTATCAGTGATTTGATTTCAATCAGACTTGGAAAAATCTGCATCACCCAAAAGTCAACAAAACTAGAATGGCGAGGCCAAAGTCAAACAATCCTCAACATGTTCGTCGGACTGTTTTGATTTGCAGAAATCTTGACGGCCCGACGGCTTCTCGTTATATGTATTCTCCATTATAAGTTTTTTTTTTTTTGGTTTTTTTAAAGTCAGGTAACTGTACCACTACTATCAGTGATTTGATTTCAATTAGACTTGGAAAAATATGCATCACCCAAAAGTCAACAATCCTCAACATGTTCGTCGGACTGTTTGGATTTGCAGAAATCTTGACGGCCCGACGGCTTCTCGTAAAGTTGTTTTTTTTTCTAACCGGGCCGCAACTGCTGGATCTGCACCGCTCGGCGTCAATGAAAGTGAAACGCAACAGCAAAGTGAAAATGAACATTTCCCAAATCGGCATCAAAACTCAATCGGCTTCTCATGTGCAGATTTTGGTTGTTTAACTCGAGTGTCATCCGAAATGTTGAACTGATCGAGAGAAAAAAAGATCAAATGATCAAACTCTTGTCAGCTGTCACATGGCGTAGCCAAATGGGGAGGAAAAAAAAATACGTCACTTTCAATTACAAGCTGTAAATGTGTAAAAACGAGCCCAAATTGTACATTCAAATGCTCGCGGCACAGTTCCTGCACATTTTAGCGTACGGCTAGCAGCGACTTTTTTTCTACGTCTCGGTGTGCTACTCATGTTTCGCAATCTCGGTTGCCCGAGGTCAAATATACCGGGATAGGGCGCCATTTTGGGGAAGAGGGTGTATGACAACTTTAAATTGTTTTTTGTTCTTTTTTTGCCATGCCCAACGTGTGTGCAAAGTTTTTGGTGAGTTTTGGTTTCTGTTTGGATCCTCCAAAAATGTGACTCATGGCAGAGAATTTAAAAAAAAAAAAAAAAAAAAAATCAAGGAATTGATTGATAGTCATCATTGACCTCTAAAAGCACATCGTAACAGTTGGCCGGTGACTGCACATCCTGCTTGTAATGAAAAGGATACCCCGGACGGACGGAACAATGTGTGTTTCTTCTGCGTGTCCTCTGGTGGGAGTGGCGACGGAGGTCGGTTCAAGCTCAGCTGCTCTTCAGGGACAAAGCAAACACTTAATTGCTCTTGTCCCAGATGTTTTCCTGTTTTTTGTGTATGTTGATTTTCGAGCTAATGGGCAAATCAAATCATCTGTGTCTCCATAGCCAAACAAGAGGAAGGTTAGTTTGTTTTGGATCATTAGGTAAGAATCTGCCTAAGCCTTACACATGTAACACATGTGATGACACATGGAACGGGAGTGTCGGCGGGTATCGGCCTCAACGTGGCGGTGCTGAGATTGATCCGAAATTAGCAGGGATTAGGTTCAATGGACTCGTGACCCTCCACGGGGTAAACAACAGCAAAGGAAAGGAATCGCTTCCTCGCTGTGATGCTACTTAAGCCCGTGCCGCACTCCCCCGAGCTGTCAGCTGAGCCAAAAGTCAGTCGAGACTGCAGATAGCTTCCTGTGTGCGGATCATTTTCAGGTCCGTTATTTTTTTTGCCTCATAAAGTGAAAAACTCACCATATGAGGCGACTTGAGCTACGTGCTGAGGGCAAAAAAAAAAAAAACATCAGCGTCGATGCTATTCCGGTGCACCTTTGAGGCCGGCGTAACGACGAGTCTTGAACGCAAACATCTTTGTATTTTCTGTTTATTAAAAAAATAAGGTATACAAAAAACGGTTCTCTTTATTTCTACATTTGTTTGTTTGTTTGGTCAAAAAAGCTACATCGCTTCTTGGCTTGAGCCGGCCTCATCTGTCTCTGTCCTGCTCACTCCTTCTCCACACTGTCCTCATTCGCCAGTCGCGTGACGTCACAACAAATAGTTCCGTCATAAGAAACATTGTGACACGCATAAAATAATAATGACAATTATTTCTAAGTTATAAAATATGCCAATGGAACATACAAAACTCAACCAATATTAAATTGGCACCTCCAATCAGGTAGCCAATCAAAACGTATCCTCTGTTGACATGATTTCAAGATGGCGCCCTCCCACCCCCGTGCGAAGTCGTCTGTTCAATTTGGTTCATGAAATCGGGCAAGGTAACATCTGGCCACAAATCGACCAATGCAGAGCTGCTCTATTTTCGTCACGAGGCCTCATGAGGTAGAAACAGCGAGCTATCTGCCAAGCAGATGTCTTGAATGACTCTCCGCTGTCAGTGCGCGTCAGGCTTTATTTTTATCCATTTCCAATTCTACTCGTCCTTATTCGGGTCATGGGCGAGCCTATGCCAGCTGACATCGGGCGAATGGCGACGTCGGCAATGGCGTTTGTTGCCTTACATCCATCTGAGGCTGGCTGACTGACTGAACAACTTTTGTTTCCGCACCCTCACAGGTTTCCGAGAGAGCGCCTTCGCCTACGCCATCGCGGCGGCGGGCGTGGTGCACGCGGTGGCCAACGCGTGCTCCATGGGCAAACTGAAGGCCTGCAGCTGCGACGAGAAGCGGCGCGGCGACGAGGAGGCCTTTCGGATCAAACTGCACCGCTTGCAACTGGAGGCCATCAATCGAGGAAAGGGGATGGTACACGGCGTGATGGAGCACTTCCCCGCAGAGCTGCCGGGACCGCAGGACTCCTGGGAGTGGGGCGGCTGTAGTCCCGATGTGGAGTTTGGGGAAAAATTCTCGCGGGACTTCCTGGATGCCCGCGAGACCTACCGGGACATCCACGCGCGGATGAGGCTTCACAACAACCGCGTCGGCAGACAGGTGGGTCAACGGTGGGACGTGACGGGCAAACGCGTCTCCGGCGTTGAAAGTCGTGCAAGCGTATCTGTATGGTCGTTGAGTGCGTACAGATCGGTCACACTCCATCAATACAAGATTGACGTCATCCAAGCAGACTCATCGAAGGGAAGCCGTTTGATTATTTAGTCGGCGACCTCGACATTCAGCGTCGGCTCCGTGTACTAGTATGCTCTTCGTGCTCACAAGTAAGACAATTTAGCGTGCTAGCAGAAGGACCGTGTCTTAATAATTGACTCATATGACATGGCTAGTAATTGTGCCTGCATACTAGTTGGTTGTCAGTAGCATTAATAGTGAAAAAAAAAAAAAACATTTCTAGAAAGCGGAAGTGTCGAATCCAGGTTGGGAAATTTAAAAAAAAAAAAACTGCCACAGGTTGGCTTTAGCTACACGTGCTTCGATTCAACGGGCAGATAAGGTCCCCCCTGACCAAAAATCCGGTAGGAAAACATGAGTCTGAACGTGGAGCATTCAGCCCTAGCGGTTGCTAGGAAGCTAAGGTGCTTGATGGCCGTCTAAAGATCTTGGATTGAGACCCCTCCCCCATCCAAAGTTCCATAGGATGGAACTTGAACTCGGGGAACTTAAACTCAGACTTCCATCGAACGGTGCCACTCCTCGGCGTTGGACCACAGATACGGTGCACGCCTGTTTCCCATGGACCCCCAAAGAGTCCTAACCCTTGAGTCCTAAAATATATGACATTTAAAAAAAAAAAAAAATGCTGCAGAACCTCAACTGTCGGGATAGTTAAATATGGGCAAAATATGCCGCCATCGAAGCTTGTCACTCAATATAGAATACTAATACTTACCGAAAATGGTGAAGCAATGGGAGAAGGGAAAGGTAAGCGCAAGCCAACTTCACTTGCGCTGTCGGCAGCGTTTTAGCGGCACAAAGCATTGGAAAAACTCAAAATTAACGAATGAAGCGGCACGAAAAAAAAAAAAAAAAGAAACGTTTATTTAGGCTGCGCGAGTGTACATAAAGCTTAGGCTGGCAAGCCGAGGTAATTCATTCATTGTATGCCATTGCGGAAAAGTTATCCGTGCATCGTGCGCTGTGTAAATGAGACCACAAAAAGGCCGAGGGAATTCTCCACGATTCCGCTGTCATTCATTCCTGCTTGAAATGCGGCGCCCCAGGCTTCACCTGTCATGTCGGGTAACTAACTTCTCCTTACATGGATTTCAAAACAAGACAAACAGTGGCATTCGTTGGAAAATTGCTGCCTTGGCTACTTTCTTCAAGTATTGTGAATATAAAAAAAGTCTACACACCCCTGCGATTATGGCAGGGACTCTATTTGTCATGTTCAAAAACAAGACCGGGATGATTATCATTTGAAAAACTTTTGCACTATTATGTGACCTGTAAACTGTTCAACTCGATTGATTTTTTTTTTTTGGGTGTTTTATTTTAAAGGAAAACTTCAATAAATAAATACATAGTACAGGGAATTTTAAAAATCTGGGGAAAAAAAACCCTAGGCCTTTACAATGAAAAAAAAATGTGGGAAAATAGCCTTCGAACAAGGCCGCAGAAACTTTTTCGATCTGCCGTAGAAGACAAACGTACACACTGTACATCCGCGCCTAAATACTTTCTATGCTTTGCACAAACATGACTGTGGCAGCTTGGCAGTGATTGACAGCAGTGATTGACAGGTTTCCTGTCAAGTTTAAGGTGCACAAATCCTGGAGCGCATCATCGCAAGATAAATGAAGGCTTATCAACGATCACATGCGCAATCGCAGACGCAACGACGCACAACACAAGCGGCCTTGTTTTCGAAAACAAGGCGGCGCAAACATTGGTGGACGCAGTGCCGGTTCCCGCAGCTTGTTCATTTCCAAAGGATTTTTTTTTTTTGTCAATTCTCTTCTGAAAACGGAACGACAGTACAGTACGCGCTAGATGAGCAAAAATAAGAATTCAGCCACGTTCCACTCCAGAGGGTCCCCTAAGGGCGGGGAGGGGGACCGAAAGGATACGCAAAGTCGTTCAACAGCTTCTCTTCTGATGCTTTACGAGCACTTTGATATCAGGCTCCTTCTTGTGGTTTTATTTGATCAGTGTGTCTTGAAGTTCCTCAAACATAAGAGACCGTTTCCCTTTTCCTTAAGACAACTGCCTACGGTGGTTGGTCAGCTTCTGGCCCGGCTATAGAGATGCTTTTTTTAATGTATTTATTTTTTACTCGACAGTTACGGGCGACTTTTGTCATTTCCTCACTTGTCTTATAACGTGATCCCAACTGAACAGAGTTGGGAGTGCTCTGGGATTTTTTTTTTTTTCTCTCTCGGTTGTGGGCGTGTGCTGATGGCCACTTTAAGTTGTATTTCAAGACCCTTTTAAGTGGAGTGAGGGATCTGTTTTGAAATATATGATACGTGTTCAAGATAAATGCTGAAAATGTGCTTGGTATGTCGTATGAGTTGCCCCTCCTCCGCTATATAAGAACTTAAGCACCTTCGTTAGTATTAGCGGTTACCAGCGCAAATTGCGACGTGCGCTTAGCTAGCTAGCTAGCTAAGCGCACGTCGCTAGCTACCTAGCTATATAGCTAGCTGTGACGACTACCCGAAAATACATATTCCCTTCAGATCGTCCACTGGCGTGCCTACTCAAGAGCACCTCGTTGTCATCTGGGACAAATTTGATCTCGAGGCACCTCAACAAATCATTTAAATAAAATGAATCACTCATGCAGCAATCGCTGTATTTTATTTTCTTAATTTAATGCTATTATGAGCAAAACGGTTCCAATCCAATTACACCTCATGAATGAAACACAAAATCAACCAAAGTGCTGTATACACAAATCCAAGGAAAAAAAAAGCAACAAAAAGACACCAAAAATGAAAAGGGCAAGGCGAAACATGAAACGCAGTGACAAAAGTCAACCCTCAAGCCCAGTTAAAAGCCAGCTAAAAAAAAAAAGGAGTTTTTAATCGGCGACTTCAAGACAGGAAGAGAAGTGGCCTGTCTGATGTTCGGAGTGAGATGTTTCCATCATCGCATTCCTTTTAACAACTAACTAACTTGTTCAGTGGTTTGGTGCCTCGGGCGGTGCAATTGACGGAGGTAAGCCACGACGATCGACAACGCTGCAGCAGAGCAAAGAAGCGTCTGTTTGCGGCGCATTGTTTCCGACTTCCTCCCGAGTAATTTGGCTCTGAATCTCTCCATCAGTTGACTTCTGGTCCTCTTGATTATGCAGACAAAACACAACATAGGCAGAGAAACAACACCGGGCCTCCCGGTGGTGTGCTGTCGTCGTGGAAATATTGCCGTTTCTTAAAAAGGTGACTGCGGTTCCGAGCAGCCCTGTGGACTGTGTGTCAGTCTTGTGTGTGGGGGGGCTCAAGTAACATGCAATCATGTCCTCACGAGCCAAGACAAAGAATAATTTGTCTTCCGAGGCCTACGATGTGTAATGTTACGAAACTCGCAGGTCAGTGGGGCTCATGTCTGCTTGGCCGCCGAAGGCT
>NW_017804875.1:336013-339652 GCF_001891065.2 Hippocampus comes
AAAAAAAAAAAAAATGCTGCAGAACCTCAACTGTCGGGATAGTTAAATATGGGCAAAATATGCCGCCATCGAAGCTTGTCACTCAATATAGAATACTAATACTTACCGAAAATGGTGAAGCAATGGGAGAAGGGAAAGGTAAGCGCAAGCCAACTTCACTTGCGCTGTCGGCAGCGTTTTAGCGGCACAAAGCATTGGAAAAACTCAAAATTAACGAATGAAGCGGCACGAAAAAAAAAAAAAAAGAAACGTTTATTTAGGCTGCGCGAGTGTACATAAAGCTTAGGCTGGCAAGCCGAGGTAATTCATTCATTGTATGCCATTGCGGAAAAGTTATCCGTGCATCGTGCGCTGTGTAAATGAGACCACAAAAAGGCCGAGGGAATTCTCCACGATTCCGCTGTCATTCATTCCTGCTTGAAATGCGGCGCCCCAGGCTTCACCTGTCATGTCGGGTAACTAACTTCTCCTTACATGGATTTCAAAACAAGACAAACAGTGGCATTCGTTGGAAAATTGCTGCCTTGGCTACTTTCTTCAAGTATTGTGAATATAAAAAAAGTCTACACACCCCTGCGATTATGGCAGGGACTCTATTTGTCATGTTCAAAAACAAGACCGGGATGATTATCATTTGAAAAACTTTTGCACTATTATGTGACCTGTAAACTGTTCAACTCGATTGATTTTTTTTTTTTGGGTGTTTTATTTTAAAGGAAAACTTCAATAAATAAATACATAGTACAGGGAATTTTAAAAATCTGGGGAAAAAAAACCCTAGGCCTTTACAATGAAAAAAAAATGTGGGAAAATAGCCTTCGAACAAGGCCGCAGAAACTTTTTCGATCTGCCGTAGAAGACAAACGTACACACTGTACATCCGCGCCTAAATACTTTCTATGCTTTGCACAAACATGACTGTGGCAGCTTGGCAGTGATTGACAGCAGTGATTGACAGGTTTCCTGTCAAGTTTAAGGTGCACAAATCCTGGAGCGCATCATCGCAAGATAAATGAAGGCTTATCAACGATCACATGCGCAATCGCAGACGCAACGACGCACAACACAAGCGGCCTTGTTTTCGAAAACAAGGCGGCGCAAACATTGGTGGACGCAGTGCCGGTTCCCGCAGCTTGTTCATTTCCAAAGGATTTTTTTTTTTTGTCAATTCTCTTCTGAAAACGGAACGACAGTACAGTACGCGCTAGATGAGCAAAAATAAGAATTCAGCCACGTTCCACTCCAGAGGGTCCCCTAAGGGCGGGGAGGGGGACCGAAAGGATACGCAAAGTCGTTCAACAGCTTCTCTTCTGATGCTTTACGAGCACTTTGATATCAGGCTCCTTCTTGTGGTTTTATTTGATCAGTGTGTCTTGAAGTTCCTCAAACATAAGAGACCGTTTCCCTTTTCCTTAAGACAACTGCCTACGGTGGTTGGTCAGCTTCTGGCCCGGCTATCGAGCTGCTTTTTTTAATGTATTTCTTTTTTACTCGACAGTTACGGGCAACTTTTGTCATTTCCTCACTTGTCTTATAACGTGATCCCAACTGAACAGAGTTGAGAGTGCTCTGGGATTTTTTTTTTTCTGTCTCATTGTGGGCGTGTGCTGATGGCCACTTTAAGTTGTATTTCAAGACCCTTTTAAGTGGAGTGAGGGATCTGTTTTGAAATATATGATACGTGTTCAAGATAAATGCTGAAAATGTGCTTGGTATGTCGTATGAGTTGCCCCTCCTCCGCTATATAAGAACTTAAGCACCTTCGTTCGTATTAGCGGTTACCAGCGCAAATTGCGACGTGCGGTTAGCTAGCTAGCATTTAGCTAGCTAGCTAACCGCACGTCGCTAGCTACCTAGCTAGATAGCTAGCTGTGACGACTACCCGAAAATACATATTCCCTTCAGATCGTCCACTGGCGTGCCTACTCAAGAGCACCTCGTTGTCATCTGGGACAAATTTGATCTCGAGGCACCTCAACAAATCATTTAAATAAAATGAATCACTCATGCAGCAATCGCTGTATTTTATTTTCTTAATTTAATGCTATTATGAGCAAAACGGTTCCAATCCAATTACACCTCATGAATGAAACACAAAATCAACCAAAGTGCTGTATACACAAATCCAAGGAAAAAAAAAGCAACAAAAAGACACCAAAAATGAAAAGGGCAAGGCGAAACATGAAACGCAGTGACAAAAGTCAACCCTCAAGCCCAGTTAAAAGCCAGCTAAAAAAAAAAAGGAGTTTTTAATCGGCGACTTCAAGACAGGAAGAGAAGTGGCCTGTCTGATGTTCGGAGTGAGATGTTTCCATCATCGCATTCCTTTTAACAACTAACTAACTTGTTCAGTGGTTTGGTGCCTCGGGCGGTGCAATTGACGGAGGTAAGCCACGACGATCGACAACGCTGCAGCAGAGCAAAGAAGCGTCTGTTTGCGGCGCATTGTTTCCGACTTCCTCCCGAGTCATTTGGCTCTGAATCTCTCCATCAGTTGACTTCTGGTCCTCTTGATTATGCAGACAAAACACAACATAGGCAGAGAAACAACACCGGGCCTCCCGGTGGTGTGCTGTCGTCGTGGAAATATTGCCGTTTCTTAAAAAGGTGACTGCGGTTCCGAGCAGCCCTGTGGACTGTGTGTCAGTCTTGTGTGTGGGGGGGCTCAAGTAACATGCAATCATGTCCTCACGAGCCAAGACAAAGAATAATTTGTCTTCCGAGGCCTACGATGTGTAATGTTACGAAACTCGCAGGTCAGTGGGGCTCATGTCTGCTTGGCCGCCGAAGGCTCATGAGGTGTCGGAATATTTCAACCCTTAGTGTGTTCTTTTCTGGTTTCAGTGATTTGATTTGAGTGTTCCAAAATGGCCAAATGAGATGAGCTTAACTTTGCATATGAGGTGGGAAACAAGCCATTCCTGCAGGCTGCTGAATTATTTTACCACTAAAGAAAATTCAAGAACTAGAAATAATTCAGTCAGAAAATAATAACCCAATTAAAAAAAAAAAAAAAAAAAAAAAACTCTACAATGAGTGACACTTACACGCAGTCCTCCCTCGAGCGTAGCGCCATTTAGTGGATGCATTGTAGATTGCGTCTTATCATAAGCGGTGCGCCCAATGTATGAAAAAAAATTACACAATAGGCCATTCATTGAAGCTGCGCCTCATAATCCAGTGCGCCTTTTAGTGTGGAAAATACGGTATTTATTTATTTATTTATTATGCTGTTTGGCTGAAATAATTGCGACACCTGCACAATCTCATAAGAGCCAGCCGTATGTGCAACTCGGCCTTCACAAGGAGAATACAGCTGCTTAAATTGAGTTATTGAATCCAACGGCTCAAACGTTCGGCGTAGTAATATGTCAACGTCAAAGTTTCATTGTTGTACTATCGTTCATCACTCATGGGGCTAAATGTTACGTTTTGTTTCCATATGAGTGTGACGTCACGCCCCAATGCATCAACTGCCGGAGTTTTGCGCGATTTTAAAACGCATATTGGTTGAATATTGACTTTGAGGCGTTTTCACTCTCACTATTAAGTTTGGTCAAGAACATTGGAAGAAATACCTCTGAGACCTCACACACACACACACACACACACACACACACACACACACACACACACACA
>NW_017804875.1:339994-359712 GCF_001891065.2 Hippocampus comes
AAAATTTATCCCTTGATTGACAAAAAGGGCAGCCAGTCATATACCTGTAGCATGCCTCACCACACATACACATACGATATATACATATGTATGTATGTATGTATGTATGTATGTTTGTATGTACCATATTTTCCGCACTAAAAGGCGCACCTAAAAGCCTTCCATTTTCTTCAAAGCTCACAGCGTGCCTTACAATCCAATGCGCCTTGTGTATGGTCATTACGGTAATATGTCGACCCCAAAATGGCTCCTTGCTCGAGACATGCTTACAAGAGCAGCGGCAAGAGAGTTCAACGCTCACGAGTCAATGTTATAACTTGCTGTTGGTTAAGTGAAATGTGTCGCTGCTTTATTAAATCAGTTTTACTGACATCTGATCGTTCTGTTGGCCCTCCCTCGAGCGTAGCGCCATTTAGTGGATGCATTGTAGATTGCGTCTTATCATAAGCGGTGCGCCCAATGTATGAAAAAAAATTACACAATAGGCCATTCATTGAAGCTGCGCCTCATAATCCAGTGCGCCTTTTAGTGTGGAAAATACGGTATTTATTTATTTATTTATTTATTATGCTGTTTGGCTGAAATAATTGCGACACCTGCACAATCTCATAAGAGCCAGCCGTATGTGCAACTCGGCCTTCACAAGGAGAATACAGCTGCTTAAATTGAGTTATTGAAATGAAAATGTGTTTGGATTTGTCGTAGTTTAAAAGTGCACTTGAGCTTATGAGAGGCGTCTTGCATGGCATGACAGACGGCTCACCTGCGACCAATCATGACCACAAGCACCATAGAAATTGGATGGATGGATGTTTTTTGATTTATTTGACTTCACTGGGGTACCTTATGAGCGATATGCAGTAAAGCGGCGCCTTGAGATTAGGGGTTATTATATTGTCGGTCTATTGGTGATGCTACTCACTCGCCCGTTACAGTTCTACATGTAACTGCGGTGACACGAGACTAGCGCTTCGACTTTTGAAGTCGGCAAAAAGTTTTGTTTTGTTTTTTTCAAATCTTATTACATGCGCAAAGTAGCACTTCACCGTGGCTGTGTTGACACTTGACAGCCAAGTGAACTATTTGATATTTTATGGGCTCACCTCAATCATTCAGCAACACGCCTCGAAACAAAATGTTTAGTAAGCGCACGCACGTAGCGTAGGGTGGCTTTGCTGCTTTCCCCCTCGACCAATGCCTACCACCTTGCTCTCTCCACCCACTTGCCTGACTCCCCCTTGAAGAGAAGTCCTCCTTAAGCAGAAGAATGCGGTGGTTCCTTGAGCAGGGGTGGCGGGTGGAGAGGGGTGGTGCGGGGGTGGCGTGCATGTCCCCTCATGCCCACTCCAGGGTTCTCACGACGTCCCACCTTGTTTTTAGTCCTAATTAGTGGCTGCTTGCCTTTTGGAGACAGATGTTGAGAATCCTGCACAAAGATTTTGCACTTCAAACACGAAGGGTGGAAAGTAGAAAGCGTTTCCGCTGTCCTGCCCCTCCGCTGGAACTATCGTTTCGCACTCCTCGCCTCTGATACTTCACATATGTCGAGAAATGAATCATGGGAGGAGCAGATGACTTTTGAAGCGGGATATCAGAATTTTGTTAACGTAACTTGGAGTAAAACGTAGGTGTGTGTGTGTGTGTGTGTGTGTGTGTGTGTGTGTGTGTGTGTGTGTGTGTAAATCTATATTGTTTGAACCATATTTTCCGCACTAAAAGGCGCACCTAAAGGCCTTCCATTATCTTAAAAGCTCACAGCGCGCCTTAAAATCCAATGCGCCTTGTGTCTAGTCATTATGGTAATATGTCAACCCCAAAATGGCTCCTTGCTTGAGACATGCTTACAATGCAGAGTTCAAACTTAAGGCGATCAGTTTCGCAGTTGAACACGGAAATAGAGCAGCGGCAAGAGAGTAAATAAGTTTTACTGACATCTGATGGTCGCTATATAAATCAGGGTCTAGTGTCGTGTAGTGTTCTGTTGGCATTTCCTTGAGCGTAGCTCCATCTAGTGGATGCATTGTAGATTGCGTCGTATAACGTGGTGCGTCCAATATCTGAAAAAAAATACAAAATAGGCCATTCATTGAAGGTAATACTCATAATCCAGTGTGCCTATTAGTGTGGAAAATACGGTAATGCGTAATCACGTATTCCTAACAGCTTTCATTTCTTGGCTTGCTGTCCTTTGAGAGTTACCAACACCCAATCGGGTATTGTCTGCCCCTGATGTGATTTCACAGGTCTAACAGAGGCAGATCGTGACCTGTGTGTACGGGAATAAGTGGAAGCTGAGAACAGAATGGGAAATTAAAGCTCTCATCTCCCACCCCTTTAAGTTAAAAAAAACAGTTGTTGCTGTTGGAAACTATTGCGCTGTACGCTAACTATGTAATTGTGCTCACTTAAACACAACAATGCCTTATCTGATTAGGATGAGTTACGTGTGAAATGTGCATGAATGTTGGACCTACCGTTACACCTCCGGTGTGCCAATTTTACGGAACGCAGTGTGAAAGGGGCTAAATGCAGCCAGCTAAAAACATGCTTTAGCTTGTACTGTGGATTGGGGCTGGGCATGTTTTGATTGATCAAATTGTGCGCAACTATCTCAGACACACATAGCAGCCGACACAACACAAAATAGGCAACATGCGGTGAGTTAAAAATTAAAAAAATAAAAATATGTAACCCTGTGAGCGGCCCAGCGGTCGACTGGTTAGCGTGACGGCCTCACAGTGCAGAGGTGCAGGGTGCGATTCCGGCTCCGGCCATCCTGTGTGGAGTTTGTATGTCCTCATTGTGCCTGTGTGGGTTTTCTCCGTGTACTCCGGTTTCCTCCCACATTCCAAAAAAAATGCACGGCAGGTTAATTGAACACACTAAATTGTCCCTAAATGCCAGTGTGAATGCGGATGGTTGTTTATGTGTGCCCTGGGATTGGCTGGTAACCGGTTCAGGGTGTCCCACGCCTACTGACCGAAGACAGCTGGGATAGCCTCCAGCGCACCCGCGGACACACCTCTCATTCAATCAAGCCGTCGAGGCTTGTACTCGAAACCTTCTTTTTTTTTTTGGCCCTTGAATCGTGATGTGTCATCGTCACAAGGTTGGATTTTCACTGCAGAGCTCAATGCCGATGTTCCGATGTATGACCTGCTGGAGCCTATTCCAGATGACTTCGGGCATTAGGTGGGGTACACTCTCAACCGGTTGCCAGTCAATTGCAGGGCACAACAACCATTCACACACACAATCGCACCGAGGGACAATTTGGAGTGTTCAATCGACTTGCCGTGCATGTTTTTGGATTGTGGGAGGAAACCGGAGAAAACCCACACAGGCACGGGGAGAACATGCAAACTCCACATATTGAGGCCGAACACACCTGCTCTGCTAACAAACAAAATGAAACTAAATAACAAAAGTCCAAACAAAATAAAAGCGAGCTGGAATGGAAAAAAAAAAAATCAAAACAGTCCCGGGACTGTATAATGGATGATCAACATGATAATCAATTGGGAGCAAATCTTGGATCCATTGCAGCAACAGTAGCTGAGTCATCGTTAATTGACTCCCGAACGGAGTCGGGTGCCACCCAGAAACAATTTTTAAAAAATTCCAGTGGGATTTTCCTTATCAGTGGAGCATTCGCTGTGACTCACCGCACATTCGCATGAACACACGCCACCTTTCGGACTACACCTTCTTACTCACACACACACACAAACACACTTGCGTTGACATGAGCGCTTCGTGGTAAACTCTCAACAGGTGGAAGTGCTTATCCTGGTAATAACATTTTGTTACGGTCTCTAAATGAGACTGGTGGACACCAAGTGGGCACATACTACACACACACACACACACACACACACACACACACACACACACACACACACACACACACACACACGCGCGCAGCGCGCACTTCAAACCTACTTTGCAGCATAATAGGCTGTGACAGAATTTGATTCCCATCAATCAAACTAAATCGCATCCTTAATTTATATATTTTCAATGTCTGAGTTATAAATGACTCAACAGTAGCATTTATTGCACAAAAATACCCAGTACTATGAATACATACATACATACATACATACATACATACATACATACATACATACATACATACATACATACATACATACATACATACATACATACATATGACTTCACTGGGGTACCTTATGAGCGATATGCAGTAAAGCGGCGCCTTGAGATTAGGGGTTATTATATTGTCGGTCTATTGGTGATGCTACTCACTCGCCCGTTACAGTTCTACATGTAACTGCGGTGACACGAGACTATCGCTTCAACTTTTGAAGTCGGCTAAAAGTTTTGTTTTGCTTTTTCAAATCTTATTACATGCGCAAAGTAGCACTTCACCGTGGCTGTGTTGACACTTGACAGCCAAGTGAACTATTTGATATTTTATGGGCTCACCTCAATCATTCAGCAACACGCCTCGAAACAAAATGTTTAGTAAGCGCACGCACGTAGCGTAGGGTGGCTTTGCTGAGCTGTGCCCGGTGTTTTGTCGAGTCCTGTCTGTTCATTAGGCAGGTGGTGACAGTGGAGCCGTGCGCTTTGTTACCGGCAAACATCTTCGTGGTAATTACCGTTCATCATCAGCGCCTGACTGGAGGCGACGAGCAAAAAGAGATATTCGGGCCTTTTATAGGCAGGAACCACGCGCTCCTTTTGAGGCGCGTCCGCTCGTGACGCCGCCGCCAATGGAAGCGGTCGTTTTGACACACCTCTCATTCAATCAAGCCGTCGAGGCTTGTACTCGAAACCTTCTTTTTTTTTTTGGCCCTTGAATCGTGATGTGTCATCGTCACAAGGTTGGATTTTCACTGCAGAGCTCAATGCCGATGTTCCGATGTATGACCTGCTGGAGCCTATTCCAGATGACTTCGGGCATTAGGTGGGGTACACTCTCAACCGGTTGCCAGTCAATTGCAGGGCACAACAACCATTCACACACACAATCGCACCGAGGGACAATTTGGAGTGTTCAATCGACTTGCCGTGCATGTTTTTGGATTGTGGGAGGAAACCGGAGAAAACCCACACAGGCACGGGGAGAACATGCAAACTCCACATATTGAGGCCGAACACACCTGCTCTGCTAACAAACAAAATGAAACTAAATAACAAAAGTCCAAACAAAATAAAAGCGAGCTGGAATGGAAAAAAAAAAAATCAAAACTTAGTTTCACCTCCATGACTCATCAAGTATCGCGACTGTATAATTGATGATCAACATGATAATCAATTGGGAGCAAATCTTGGATCCATTGCAGCAACAGTAGCTGAGTCATCGTTAATTGACTCCCGAACGGAGTCGGGTGCCACCCAGAAACAATTTTTAAAAAATTCCAGTGGGATTTTCCTTATCAGTGGAGCATTCGCTGTGACTCACCGCACATTCGCATGAACACACGCCACCTTTCGGACTACACCTTCTTACTCACACACACACACAAACACACTTGCGTTGACATGAGCGCTTCGTGGTAAACTCTCAACAGGTGGAAGTGCTTATCCTGGTAATAACATTTTGTTACGGTCTCTAAATGAGACTGGTGGACACCAAGTGGGCACATACTACACACACACACACACACACACACACACACACACACACACACACACACACACACACACACACGCAGCGCCGACGAACCCACTGCACTCCGGGACGCGCAGTCGAATGTGCGTGACTGCATTTGCTCCGTATGCCGTCGAGTTCGCACGATTGTGTGCGCTGTCGATGTCGGTTGTTTTTGAAGCAGGCCGCTCGCTTGGCTTCAAGTGATGCTTGAGCTTAATGCGCCGCCGCCGCTTTGTTTGTGCGCCTTGGTCTCAACACGGCTCTCTGGTTAGCTTTAAAGCGACTTTGCTTTGAAGCAACAAACACTCGGCGAGCCAGAAGTTCGCCGGGCGCTTTGGGGAGGTGCGGACAGCAGACACGGATTTTCTCTCAACTGATGACATGGGGATTGACTGGTGATTACGTTCGAAACACGCTACCGTACGTGAGAGTGAAGTGGCGTTTCTGAAGTGGGGGGACGCGCACGCTGCATGATGAGGGGGGAAAAATGGCTCTTGTAGTGTATGACCTACTCGAGATGAAGAAATAGAAGAAGCTACGCTATCCCTTAGCTTATATGGATCTTTTATGTACATTTTAGTTGCAAACGCTTGTCAATTTTTATCATGGTGATGACTTGGGAGACATGCCAGACAAACGTAGCAGCTCAATTTCGCAGACAGGCACACAAATTCTCGACTCAAAAACGGACAAATCTTCATTTTCATGTCGGGAAAGTAGCCTCGACTTTAGAGCAGGTGAAATTAGGTCTAAGTTGTGGCGCTGGTGGTTTCTCGGTAAATTTATGTGGATTTGATTCAGGTACAGGCAGACGACCAATCATGAGTGGAAGGTGGTCTCCAAGTGCCCACTTTGCCGCAACCAACTTTACATCATCTGCAAGTGGAAATCTTGCAGTTCCTGATCAACGTATTCCAGTGAGTCGCTTCCTCCATGTTGACAGCGTGCGTCTCCCGCACTGAATTTAAAGTGAATGAGAGAAGCAGCTTCAATTGGCCGGGAATCAAGTCGGTTGTGTTCACCCCCACAATGGCGCAAACACTCTTTTCTAACTACGCCCGTCGACGAAAAGACCACAAGAATGAAAACTCCACCAACGCGCACAGTTCAACTGCACTTTGCGCTACACTTGCGCTTTGCACAAAAATAAGGTCCATTGAGTTTCTTCTCAACGTCGCTGCTTTTCAAAGCAGATTGAGGAGTTTCTTTAATCGCGATCAAATGTTTTCATACCGTGTCATCCGTTCGTCCAACTGTGCAACGGTAACAATGCGTAATCCCCCGCGTAGTTACGTGGAGCCGATCAAAAACAGAAAGGTGAGGCACGAGGCTAACAGGAATGTGGCAACGCTTCTTCACCTTGGGCGTGCTGCCGTCGCGCATGCACACTTTGCCGCGCGACAGAACGCAAACAGGCAGCCGCATGCTGAAAACCGCTTCCTCGTGTTTGCTTGTCGGACAAATAACGGCTGCAATTACTCAACGCTGCTGACGGGCAATCTCGTAGCGACGTGTGCAAATGCGCAAAGCGATCGATTCTTGCCAAATGTGTTACAATAACAACGCTGAAAGTAACGAGCTGCGGAGAAGTTCAAGCTTTTGGAGTTGAGTTTAGCTTTCATTCTGTGTTAAAGGACGGGGGGGAAAAAAACAGCAATACTTTGAAGAATAACATGTCGCGAGGAAGCATTTTGAACTCATCAGACTTTTGCAACCAATTTGGATACCACCTCTCGATTCACTCGTTGCCGCACCGTCGCGGCCTCCAACGAGCGCAGCCGGCAGCCAGCCCGACGCATCCTGCATCCCGCAGTCGGAATCTGCTCCCGGCATGTCGCGTTTGATCTCCGTCTGGGGCGAGTTTATAGACGCCTCCGTCTCGGTAAGCCAATTAAAAGTGGCCAGATGTTTGTCTGCGACTGCGGTCCACTCCGAGGAGTGATTGCATCCTTCCAGTCGACGCGTGTTGTCAAGCCGTGCGTCAGAGAGTCCGACAGCGGTGCATCCGGTTTCGCGCTCGTTTGTTCCGTGACCCCGCTCCGTTTTTCATTCAAGACATTCATAAATGGCAGGAAGTTTTCACACTGATATGAACAGAAAGGTAATCAATCCATTGCAGCTCCTAAATTATGCGAATTATTTTATGGCCACAGTTTTATTCGCGGTGCTTATTCATAATAATAAGGCCTGCACGCTACTCCATTCATTGTACTTTTTTTTTCTTTCTATAGGTTGTTTTTTTTTTTTTTTTGCAGCCAGCAGTACCTTTAAGTTATTCTGAGGTCTAATTAAGTCTAGAATGTTTTTTTTTGTTGTTTGTTTTTGTTGTTTTTTTTTGCAGCCAACAGTAATCTTTAAGTTATTCTGAAGTCTAATTAAATCTAGAATGTTTTTTTTTTTTTGTTGGTTTTTTTTGTTGGTTATTTTTTTGCAGCCAACAGTAACCTTAAAAAACAACCAAAAAAAAAACAGCACAACTACAGCGCCGGCAATGGTGAAACAAAGTTATGTTCACACTTCCATGCTGTGACGGTTCGCATTTACGTGGCCAGAGACAAATTTTCTACAAAAAAAAAATAATAAATTGTTGCGCACAACCTGAAATTCATTCCAATACGTATTCATGTCAAACCGCTCCATGGTGCAAAAAAAAAAAAAAAAAAAAAAAAGATTGAGGGTCGCTTGACTGGGCTGAAAGTGCATCGGTGACCACATGGTTTCATCAAATTGGAACTCGACTTTCATCGCGTGAGCGCCGACGACAAATATCTTTGTCGTCGACACCTAACACCCTCACAAACTGCCGAGGGAAACACCAATCCTAAAATCATCTCCTCCTTCCTGTCATCGCTTCTTTCTTCCTCTTGGCACCCCACCCCACCATCCCGCCCACTTTCACCTCCACAAGCCACACCCTCACAAAATCTGCGCAACCGACAATCGCCGACGCTCGTTGAGTCAGATGTCATAATTGCAGAAAAGGAGCGAGACGCACCCTAGTTGCAAATGTGTGAAAAGTGACGGGAGCCGCCCAGAAAATGACTCGGCTTCCATGTTGCAATTGCTGAATGCTGGGAAGATCGTAAAAAAGAGCCTGACGACTGACATGAAATGAGAAAGCATAATTCCACACATTTTCCGATGACGCTAATTACATTTTTTTTTTTTTAGCACATATTAGACTTTGCTCCGATTGCCAAATGCCATTTCCAGGAGAACTTTCTCCGTCTTTACCGTTCGCGCCACTGCGGGGGGTTCTAATGACGTCGATGCGATGCACCGGAAGGATCTGTGAGCGAAAGCGTTGGGACGAGGCAGCCATTTTGCATTCGCGCAAGAGCAAGACGGCAAAAGAAACGGTGCGACTTGGGGAGACGTGTACGGATTTGGGAAAGCGCCAGAACTATTGCGTGTCTTGAGCAGTCTGACGATTTGCATAAAGAGAAAGCGTGTCATGGCGTCAGTGAGTCATTCGGAACGTTTATGCACTTGAGGCCACAGAGTTTGGAATTGCGCAACGCTAAACGATAGCCTAAAGGTGTCTTTTTCTGATGTGGGACTTGACGGTGTGGTCTTAAGCGGCCTAAGCATGCCAAGGGGTGCAGAAAGAAGGAAGACGCAAGGCTTTGATGAGAAAACAAAAAAAAATAATAAAAAATCACAGCAGTAATTGAGTCGAGCTCACGTCACAATCTAATCATGTGTGTCAGAGAGGCCAAAATCTCACACCGTTATTGATCAAGTCATATCAAAATGAACAGCCATTTTCCATCCGGCAATCGGCGCCTCACAACCTTTGACTCACCAAAAAAAAGTGATCATACAATATTAGGGCGAGAGAGAAACAAGGTCCGTTTTCTTTTCGCAGGCATTTTTTTTCTCTCTCTCTCTCTCTCTCTCTCTCTCTCTCTCTCTCTCTCTCTCTCTCTCTCTCTCTCTGTCTCTCTCTCTCTCTCTCTCTCGCAATATTTAACTCATTCAATGCCGAGGACGTTTTTTTTCTTTTTTTTCAAGAATGCAGACATTCAATCCCAGGTATAGTCAAACCTCGGTTTTCGAACGTCTCTGTTCTCAACCAAAAATTTCGAGTTTTTTTATGCCTCGGATTATGACCGAAAATCGGGTTCTCGACCAAACTGAGCGCACTTGAATGCGCCACTTGACTCCTCTCGCCTTCCTTACACGAGGAAGTGACGCTTGCTCGGGTGGCGTTCCATTGTGAGCAGTCGTGTTCAAGAAAGATTTTTTTTTTTTAAAAAGAGCGTGGTTTCGGTTTTCGAACAAATCGGTTTCCGAACAGCTTTCTGGAACTGATTATGGTCGAAAACCGAGGTATGACTGTACTTCTTTATGTATTTAAAAAAAAAAATTCACGTGGTAGGCGAAAGAAGCCACTGAAAGTTGGCTGGCACTGAATGAGCGAAGCGGTTGGAAAGCCCATTTTTCCTGATATGCAAAACAGCGTCACACCTTCATTAAGACACTTAACTTGATTTGAGGTGTTTTGACTTGAACAAAACGTTCCCGGCGAGCCTTTGTGGGGGCGGATGAGCGCTTTGGCTTGACATCCTGACAGAACGCTTGCGGAGCAAGCGCAGGCAGCGTCCTGATTTCGTGCTACCTGTTTTACGTCTGATGCTTTTCAACTTTGTGCCAAGGGATCACTTCACATCTCAGGAGAGATGAAAAGAAAAAAAAAAAAATGCCGCAAAGGATGAAGTCCCGTGCGATTTGCATACAGAGCGCTGGTGTCTGATGAACGGATCGCTTCTGCCCTCAACTGAACTCACATGTCTGAGGAGAATGTTGTCATCTTCTCGTTTCTGCACACCGGCCCAAGTTCTAATCTGGTCTTGTTTGCTTTAACCCCTCCCCATCCCCCCAACAACAACAACAACGCTTGAGCTTTTCTTTTTTTTTTCTTCCTCCCCACCCGTTGTGTTACAACCATAATGCCGCTGCGAGCGCACCATCAAACGGTAGCAACGTGGAGGCAATTACGACCGCGACAGTAGGTCAGTCGGGCTTCTTTCAAGTGGAAGCGGGCTGGAGACTTTTTTTTTTTTTTTTTTTTTTTTTATGATTACAGACTTTGCCATGTGTTTAAGTGTTTGTGATTCTGGGGTTGAATCTGCCCCTGAAAAACTCCAGTTACACACTGCGACTGGAAACCTGCTGCCAGGACTGCTAAAGCCATTACACTGGTGTTTACAAAAAAAAAAAAAAAAAGGCTTCCAGACGCACGTATGTGCCGATCACAATTTCTGAGATGTTTATTCAAAAGGCCCGTCTGTGTGCGTTACTTTCTGTGAGCATGACACAATTTATGGACGTTTTCCATTCTGTTGGTTTATTGGCTTGAAGCATTGTCTCTGATGCTTCATATTTCTGACCAGTTTGATGAGTGATCGCAGCACAAAATATACCCCAAGGCCATGTTTACCGTGAAGAAGCATCCAGTTTAAAAAAAAAAAAAGTTTTCTTTTTTTTTTTTTCTGCCGGTTTTGAAAAGTTGCTCGCCATGGTGAAGTCATTGCCAGCACTATTTACAGTGAACTACAACAATACCCGCTTTTACCAACGGAATATTGTATTGCTCTCTACTGTCACCAGAAAAAATTTAAAAAAAAAAAAAAACTTAGTCTCTGCCTTTGTCAGTTCTTCAGTAATCAGCAGAACACCGGTTTCTGACCCAAAAGCGGAGAACACGTGTCAAGCAGAACGATATTTACAGTAGAGAGCAATATTCCCTTTGAGCAATGGCGCACTTCTCTCAGCGCACCACGGTGACAGCTGGCGCGCACCACGCACGCACCATTTCGACACCCCATTCCTTCATTTCCACGCCACTTTAATCTCCAAACAGGACGCCAGAATCTTCCCACTGCCGTTACAGTTTCACTCGTGCGGCCGAGGGGGCGCGCTCAGTTATTCTACGATAGTTTGATGCAGACATTGACAACACATTCACTCACGCTCGCCACAGACGAGAGGCGACGTGGGAACCGTTCCATTCAGGAAGTCCAAATATGGACATGGTTTATGAGCCCCCTTGCATGAGGCTCTTTTGGAATTTTTCTGTCTAATTAAATGACATGTTTTCCGTTATTTTTGAGTGGACAATGTGTGAGCACAGTTTCACAGGCTGGCTTCATTAATTATGCTTAAAAATAACCTGTGGTAGAAAGAGAGAGAGAGAGAGAGAGAGAGAGAGAGAGAGCGAGAGAGAGAGAGAGAGAGAGAGCCTTCACCATTTAAACAGGAGCGACAACATAATGTGACTTTTTATGCATGCTTTTATAAGTTTGTGTGGTAGTCCTACAGAGCTTAAGATATTTCAGATATCATCACCGCCTTCTCTACAGGTGGTATCATTGCTTCTCCTTCTTGGACTGAGGCTAGTTTTGACACTGATGTGACACAACATTATTGACTTTGGCGCTTTGGCTCAGGAGAGTTTTTTCCTTTGCTTTAGTTTTTTTAGATTTCCATTTCAAACAGGCGAATCAAATTCATACCAGGATCTCATTCAACCTTTCACCCAGCATTCAATTACTCATCATGATGAGGATATATGCAAGCTCGGGCAACTTTTTTTTCCCCCCTCATATAGTGTACACTCGTATCTGACTTTCGGATCTTCCACTTTGACTCCACGTTACTTTAACCTTGGTAAAAGTGTTTTGTCAAATGAATGGCTGGAAGGATTTCAAGCTTGAACCCCTCTGTTGTGTTCTCCAGGTGGTGCTGGATCACATGAGAAGGAAATGCAAGTGTCACGGGACATCTGGAAGCTGCCAGCTGAAAACCTGCTGGCAGGTCACTCCCGAGTTCCGGGTGGTGGGCTCCATCCTAAAAGAGCGCTTCCACATCGCCACTCTCATCAAAGCCGACAACCGCAACACCGGCCAGCTGGATCACTCGCACCACAACAACAACAACAACCACAACCATCACAACAACCACTACCATCACCACCACCACCACCACCACCATCACCACCACCGCGCGCACCGCAGGAGGCCCGGCATCAACGACCTGGTCTACTTTGAAAAATCGCCCGATTTCTGCGAGAGGGACCTGAGCTCGGACTCGGCGGGAACGCAGGGTCGCATCTGCAACAAGACCAGCCCGGGCATGGACAACTGCGAAAGTCTGTGCTGCGGCCGAGGCCACAACATCCTGCAGCAGACGCGCAACGAGCGCTGCAACTGCAAGTTTCACTGGTGCTGCTACGTGGTGTGCGAAGAGTGCCGGATAACAGAGTGGGTCAGCGTGTGCAAATGAAGACGCGACGGGGGCGGGGGCGAAACAATGAAAGAGAGATAAAAATAAAAAAAAAACAACTTTCAAAGACGCTGATCGGAAACGAGAAAGGGGCCGAGACTGTCGTGTATGCACCCCACTCCCTCTCACCGCCGGCTCCACCGAGGAGCAGAAATGTGTGAAGAGTGCCAAGCGCTTCCGTCGGCAGAACAAATCGATTTCCATGTCGGAATTGAGTGTGTCCATGCACTGTATGCCTGACGCTGTCACGACTGTGCGAGCGTACGTGTGTTTGCATTACTTACGATACAATCAGGTATCTGAAAGCAATAAAAGCAACAACAACAAAAAATGACACACACACCAAAAAAAAAAAAAAAAAGAAAATTGCACCGCACGAGAGATAAAATCGTAGGATTGTTCTATGAAATGTATGCTTCACAGGCAGTATTGACAACATTGACACAATGTTACATAATAGTTCTGCTATTGGCATCATGCACATGCAGGAGCAAACAGACGGGAAGGTGTTGGCGCACGCCCGGAGCACAAAGATGCCGGGTCCCGTTTAAGGGCACTTCAATCATCAGTGTCACGTTTTTGTGTGTTTATGGATTAGACTTGGATTTTGGTCATTCTAGGAACACGTAACACAATGTTATGCATCTCACCTAAAGCAAAAAAGATGACTGCCAAGCAAAAGAGACCAAAGCAGACTGGATGACTTGTCCAACAGGACCGGAAAGAGGAGTTTTAATCATATGAGATTAGCCAGGCTGACAGACTGCAATTTAAAGTCGCTGTCAAGTGACAAGAAATTTAACTTGAGCAACCATGACAAATTTGAAAGATAAAAAATAAAAATAACACCAAGTATGTAAAATGAGGCTTCACATGTTTGAAAAACGAGCCCTGCGCTCCGCTCTCAAGCGCGTGTCCGCTGAACGTGCTGAAATGTCAATCAAATGTCTCGCATGTTTCTTATGATCTTCTACATGTTTCCGATATCTGCTTGAAGTCTACAGTGACTGGAATATGTCCCACCTGGTCATCACGAGGCTTTTCCACACCGCAACAACGGGGCACTCTAAAGCAGCCACGCCAGCCCAAAGCCCTGGTCCACATCACATGGCTCTCCAGTCTTACTCCCCCCACCCACCACTTCCTAGTCCACGCCTCCCTGTCCACACACTGTCTGTCAAGTCAGACCCCCACCCACCCACCCATTCCCTTCCCGGCACTCCCAACATTCTCATCATGATGTGCACGCACTTGTGGCAGACGAGGCGCTCTAAAGCAGCCATGCCAACCCAAAGCCCCTGTCCAAACGTGCGCACACTCACACGTGACAATGAGGCACTCCAAAGCAGCCACGCCAGCCCGAAGCCACTGTTGGGGGGAGAGGGGGGTGACATGCTCACGGCCAATAATGAGTGGACGATCCAAAAGGAAGCGTAGGCATAGCTAGCTTGTTAACCGCATGTCGAATTTGTGTCGGGGAACCGCCCACGTCAACGAAGATACTCAAATGTTCATGTCGTGGAGGAGTGTCAACTTGACAATGTTGGAGTCCAAAGTGTGTCACGAGGTGCTGTTTTAAGAAGAAGAAAAAAAAAACAAAAACTAAAATGGCGGAAAACTGTTTAACGGTCTAGCCCCACAACTGAGTGTTTGCACGTTTTCTGCAACCACCTCCAAACACATTTAAACGTATTTCACAACAAATCTCTGTATTCATTTGACAGGGCTTGTAATTAAGACAGTTGCGAGCCAGATCTGATAATCTGATTGCCGCTGCCGCTTCCTGGGTTTGCCCCTATCAGACCCCAGCAACTGGAACCCGCACTTCCTCCGCTTTGGATGGAGGATGCCGAAATCAAAGTGGCACTAATTAGCTGCAGATAGGACGGGCGCTATCCTGCACTAGTCACGCTTTGCCGAGCGATACGCAATATGACACGCAACAGTTTGGTCGGTTGTCATTTCCCGGCGTTACCAAAGCGGCACTGAAAATCAAGTGGAGTCATGCTGTTTGCGTCTCATCACCGCGTCAACACACTTCAGTCTCACGCGCTAAAAATAGTCGAGGCACCAGAGCGTTTCCTGTTTTGTGTTGAAAGCCGCGGCCTTTGTTTTACGGTCGCGACGCTCACACCTTGTCAGCGCACCTGTGGATATTCCGAGGTCACGTTCGATGCGACTATGTCGATGGGAACATTGACATGCTTTCGAGATGATTTCCAAAAAAAAAAAAAAAAAAAAGTGGAGAGTTGTTGATGAAAGCAGAGGGTTAAAAAAAAAATCAGGAATCTTTTCTTTCTTGTGTTCCATTAGTTTGCACAAGCACAACTGTATCCAAGAGAACTCTGGGAGATATTAGTCAGATATATTTTGTCTTAAATGTACAGTGTGTGTGTGTTTTCATATGTGTGTTACCTAAGTTATTTGATTTTTGTGGATAATGTAATATTTGTCAAACAATCGAGACTGTCCTCAGTAAAATTAGCCTTGAATGACATGAAATAACCACATCGATTTTGTCACAAGTTAGCTGCCGCCTGGTTGCAAAATACTCCGAAATTAAGCTATGCGCGTTGCGGGATTACTTTCACTTCAAGGTTGAGCTCTTTTACGGAATAGGATGGCTTCACCTCACAAAAGTGGTTGCTTGAACATTGACGACAAGAGTGTACATTTCATGTTTGACAGTTTCACTTCTGTTGAGTGACTTTCACTTTGCGCACACACACACACACACACACACACACACACACACACACGCACACAGACACACACACACAGACACACACGTTCAAATTGGATCCAGCCATCATCCATCGTATGTCCGCCACTATTCTTCCTACTGTGACAAAAGTACAAATGGTGTCAATGAAAAGCGTCTGCTCGCTTCCTTCCCGTGTACGCTTAATGTAAAGTTTTGTCCATGAAGTATTTAAGATATGAATATTTTTATTTTCCTACTTTTTCATTTTCAGCGTGTACATAGAAATATGAAATGGTGAAACCAAGATTGTTTATGTGACGCACGTTTGTCGTTGAACGTGTTGCCCTCCTGATAACGGGAACATACTGTATGTTATTTATGTATATAGTGCCTCTCTGAAAGCTGAGTTAATAAATGTCAAATCTGCTGTTGAGAAACGCTGCCGAGGGTTTGATTGTGTCGCCGTAGCGCCACGCGCACTCCTGAGGGATGCCGCGGCCAATCGCTGTCTTGCTACACCTGCCCGGTGATTCCGTGAAGTGAACGAGATCGCCAATCGCAGCACAGGCGTTCCAAATCAGACGGACACATCATTTCCTAAATCCATCCCGAGACGAGCGCTAAGTCTGTTTTATGAAGTGGTTGTGTCCAAAAAAAAAAAAAAAAAAACGCGCAAGACGGCGATAGGTTGTAGAAGATGCCTGCAGATGACTGCACCGAACCAGACTTTGACTCCTAATTTTCATGACACAGCATTCGGATGCGATCAAATAACTAAAGAGTCGGAGCATTTAAGGTTTGGACACCACATGTGTCAAGTGATGCAGCCAGATGGATGTAGCCGACTAAATATAAGGAGTTCAAATGCTAAGAGAGACAAATTTCGAGCTGGGCCTACGAGCAATTTGCCTGTCACGGTGTTGTTCGATGTTGCCTTTCTTAACCCTGCAAAACCAAACAAATCCCATGTAAGACTTCACAAAAATAAATGTTTTGTTCCAGAAAGCGACAAGTGCCTTACTGCCGGTAGTGTCATATCCTTAAAAGCCAACTACGGGCCCATCGGCATTTTTTGTCTCCATGTACTCGTCACGCACGTCCTCAAACACACCAATTGGTTCTTGTCAACTTGCTGCCAATGTACTTGTCGTTGTTCTTGAAAGTGAATCGAAGTGAAATAAATAGACATAAAATCCAATCCAACCTAAATCATCTCAAAATAACCACAATCACTTTAATCATGGAACATGGACCAACGTTGTATGACTTTTTGTGTGTGTGTGTGTGTGTGTGTGTTGTTGGGGGCCTAGATAGCATTTGGTCCAATGTCAACTCTGGTACTAGTTGCTGCTTGCGTGCAGAGAGGAATCCTGTTGAGCGTCCCTGACTCATTTATATCTTCTGCGCCTCGAGGGAAGCAATGAAGTCACTGAATCAAGTGTACGAATTCTCCAGATACACTTTCAAAGCAAACAGTTATAAAAAAAAAAAAAAAAAACTATTTTTCGAGTCAGGCGATTCTATTCTTATCCAAACATACTGTGGAGAGTCAGGGAAGGAGAAAAAAAGCTCCCCTTTTCCCGCACCTCCGCTCCCGGCTCATCTCTTCAGCACCATCTGTACATCGAGTGTAGCATGCGTCGTGCATCTTTCAGTGTAATGAAAGTTTGATAGAAGCGAACACGGTCCTCATCTCATCTTGCTGAATAGTTTATGCGAGGATGAAGGTGTGGTGACAATCCTGTGCCTGATTGTTTTTACAAGAATGCGTGTTTCCTTTGATGGGCATGTGATTTTAAACGAATAAGCGGATGCGTGATACATCGAAAACTAAAGTGGGGGTACGCACAAACCGATAATTGTGTCAAATCCGAGCATTTTCCGTCAATTGCAATGGAAGTCAGCAAGGAAGCTATACTTGGATGTCTCTAAAAGTTTATCTTGTGGTGTACAGTGTGTTAAGAAAGGTTGTTTTTCCTCCCCGATCTGCGAACTAGCTAAGCTAACGGTTAGTCCAGCTGTTAGCTTGTGGTATATTAACAGATAAGCTAACGGTTAGCCTAACTGTTAGCTGTAGTATGGTAACAGATCAGCTAACAGTTAACCTCAGAATCATCTTTATTGGCCAAGTATGTAGAACACACGAGGAATTTGTCTGAAATAAGTCACAAGTGTAGATATCTAGTATCACCTCTCGGTTTCCCTGTTGTTCAATCACCACATTTACATCCTGAATGGATTAGGGGGGAAATACTTGAAGTTTTCTTTTCGAAAAAGTAATCGTTAATCCTCACGAGAATAGCTGTTGCCCGTCACTGATAAAGCACCAGGTCTGGGCTTGCGTGTTGAGTTTATTTGAGCAGTGGCTCCCAAAGAGACGATTGACTTGAGCTGTAACAACATTATGGCGGTGAATGAAATTTTCCTCATGTTTATAATCTCTTGGCATGAACTCGCAAGTCTGGAAAACTGTCAGAAATGTTCTTATGCCTCGCCGTGCAGGAAATATGTGACATATGGACCTTTAGGTATATATTAAAAAGAACCCAAAAAAAATGCAAACAGGTTTGAACCTATCATACAAAAATGTCAGCAAGTAGATTCATTAATTGCAACATTAATAATTTGATCACGCTATTTTTTTTTCATCGTTGTGTGGTTGTTTTAAATACACTGTGTAATTGCTTTTTGTGTGTGTGTGTGTGTGTGTGTGTGTGTGTGTGTGTGTGTGTGTGTGTGTGTGTGTGTGTGTAGCCAGAAACTTTACCTTGAAGCCCCTTTTGCAAGGAATTGTTCACTATCTGCCAAGTTGCTGCTTGTTCTGAAGTGAGTTGAACCAAGTTCAACGCCACCATACAGCGCGAATGTCAAAATGTTTTCGAGCAAATCAAAGCAAAAAATGATCCAAACAAACAGTTTCTATTTGGTAAAAACTCACAAGTCAGGCCCCGAGTATCTCAAGGCCCCATTGTACTGGCTAATTGAACAATAGGCCCATGTGACAGCAGTTATTATGTAAATTAGCCGCACCGTTGTGTAACAGTGGGGCAGACGTGCAGAGCGGCTCACTCACGGGCCCATTTGGCGTAAAAGGCCGAGAAAAGATTTTTCATGTGTGGACAGGCACCCCAGAGAGATGACAAGCAATTCCAAAGTCCATTTTGCACAGTATGTCCCCTTGAATGCCTCGCAATCCGCCTCGTCAGACTCCAACGGCAAAGACTGCATCACACGGTTCACTTTTTTTTTTGGGGGGTGGGGGGGGTGTGGGGAAGGGGGGCAAGTCGTGTATCTGAGTTGAAACGTCGTCGCGGCTTGTCGAAACTTGCGGCTAAGACTTCTGTCTAAAGATAGGCAGCGTGCGTGGATGACTAATTCATCAGCGTGATACCTTGTGGAGTCGCTTCATTCCCCAATTAAAATTCAATGCGGGCAGGCAGCGGGGACATGCAAAGCAGGTCCACATCATCTCATAGGGCCTCTCTTGGAGCGTGGCAGCGAATGCTTTCAGCTTCTTTACAAATACTTGATCTGCGCTATCGCTACAGTTTGATCCGTGTTATTAATTCATAGCCTCTACCACCAGGGAAGGATCGAAGAGGAAACGGGGATTTTTTTTTTTTTTTCCGTGCAAGTTCTCTGATTAATTATTGACAAGAGAGGCCAACAAGTACATGCTTTTAACACCATTTGCAACATGTTCTGCTTGACCTAAAATGACATTTGCGCCACTGGATGAGAGTTCTACTTTTTGAAGGCTGGCAAGGAATATGCTGGTGTCGAGAAAATGCTTTTCTTAAAATATTGATCGACGCAGGTCAAAGCTATTAATGGGAAAGGGCAAAAAATATCACTTTTTTTTCTGATTCAGATTCTAAAATCAAAAAATTGATACTGTTCATGCTTCCGTTATTTAAGGCAATGTACTCACAACGAACAAGGGGTAGGACCAGGGAAGTTTTTACTTCTTCTGTCTTCCTTTGAACATTGTGCTGATTGATGACCATTTTTTTTTCTTTGTAGTTTTTTTTTTATTTCCTGCCAAAATTTCTGTCAATCTGTGTTTATGTCCCAACAGACAAATTCATATATATATATATATAT
>NW_017804875.1:359748-371607 GCF_001891065.2 Hippocampus comes
AGGTATATGAATATTTATATGTGTGTATAACTAGCTAGCTCACTGGTGTGCGTGCTAGCTAGCTATAGCTAGGTAGCTATAGCTAGCTAGATAGATAGAAAACATTGATTGAAAAACTACAATAACAGTTTCCTCATGTCATCCAAAATACAGTATTGTACCGTTAAAATAAACAAACAGTCACTGCGGTGTAAAATGACCACGCCACCCACTGTTAGCCTATGGCAATATACTGTACTGTAATTTCAAAATACAGTGTCATATTGTTGAAATAAATGACAGCAGGTGCAATGTAAAATTAGAGTCAATTACTGGCAGTGTGTCTGCCGCCAATAATTGACTCTTACTTTACCAAGAAATTCTTTCCATTGCATCCAAAGGCGCATTGTGTGCATTCAAATTGCCATATGTGCTGCTGTCTACACACACACACACACACACACACACACACACACACACACACACACACACACCTTTGTAAGCAACTATGGTGAAGGTGCATTCATCCCACCCCCTCCGCTGTCAGCAGAATCATCCAGTCATAAAACAACAATTGTCAGATGATACTTGAAAGTTTATGAAGTTTTCATCACAGGTTCATAAAATCGATCCGGCGGCCGTCAATTGTACTGTTATCTTTCCCTCAGCGGCTCTTCTCCTCAAGCTCTTCGCCTCCGGTGGAGCGCAGTCTGGATCACCCGTCGCAACGCCCACACCGACATCCTCAATTACTGTCATTATTATCATACTTACAATTATTGCCATTATTGTTTTATGCTATTACATTTTTCTCCTTACCCCTCCTTGTCAGTCTGGACTGGCGGAGGCAAAAGGCCGCCCACATTTGCCTTCTAGCTAACGTTTTCATACATTTTAAAATGAGGTTGTTTTTTTTTTTTGTCTCAGCAGAATTGCTCTTGGGGGAATTGTTAGATGAGGGTATGGCCTGGACTTGCTGTATACGCTGCATGCCCTGAAAAGAACTTTTTTATGATTTGTGACACTCCATTGACTTGATTTAACTTGACTTGACTCTAGAGCAGAAATCGTTCCAAATAACTGCAACATTAAAGGATTATGACAAGTGTTCCAACAAGAGACATGCATCTTACCAAGTTTCAGATTGGAGAGATACCGTACATAGCTCCGATTACTAATTTTGCCAAGTCATGAAACACAATATCACATTTTTACCCCATCGGACCATGACGGAATAGAATTGTCAACAAGTGTTGAGAATGAGTGGTTGCAGACTTGAGAACGTAACAAGGAGCAAGTGTGTGATGCGAGGAAATTAGCTTTAATATAATCAGTTGCAAATTCTTTGTTCAGAGGCAGAGAGGTAATGCCGACGGGTCCCCGGGCCATTTCTGCTCCCTCACCTTGAGTTCAGCGCTGATGCCGTCTCTGCACAGACCTGCCATCCTGAGCCTACTCTTCATTCCTGACATACTTGACTTCTTTCCTTTCCTTCTCCGCCGCTTCCTGCGAACCCGCAGGGCCACGCCGTCTACGGCAGGGGTGGGCAATCCTTTTGCCAAAAGAGGCCATGTGAGAAACTGCAACAGTCGCGCAAGGGCCGCGCCGACATGCTAACCTCGTTTCCCGTGTCAGTGAAATGCTTCAACTGAAAGGGACAGTCAAGTCCAAAATGTTCTTTACAGTCTACGTTCTATTCTATCGCTTTGTACTGCAACATTCTGGCGATTATAAATGACATCACCGTGCCTAAGGGATCAGCTAGCGAATGTCCAAATCCAGAAAACAGGTGAGGTCATTATCGGAGCCCTTAGGCACGGTGATGTCATTTTCAGGTGACAGCATGTGGCGGTACAAGGCAAAATGGCCGCCCCCAGAAATGGATAAAAAAGGGGTGGATTTTTCTGCCTGTTTTACACTATTAATCAGAATACTGTGTTTAGACTAGTGGGGGCACAGAGAACATCTTGTTAAGGACATTTTCGATGTGATTTCCCCATTAAAGCATTCCATTGCATTGTTAAAATAAGATGCCTTTATGTACATACGATATGTTGTTATAACTAGGTAAGATAAACTGGATGATTTTTTTTCCAAACGAAGTAATGTTACTGCAGATGCTCAAAGCAATAAAGAGAGAAAATGTCGACAGTTTGGGATCATTTTACACTCGGAAGAAAGTGTCTATCTCTAAGCAGAACCGGCTAACACAAATGCACCGCTACGGCGAACACTGTTAGCTAACTGAATGCAGTCTACCTCAGCAAATGAGAACGAACTGTAATTCCTCCTCAGGTGGTCAAGCATAGACAGGCAGTGGAGCAGTCGCAATCGATTTATTGAACAAAACAGAAAACAAGCACATACAAACATGAGCTACGCTAGCCACAATAAACGCCAAGCCGTTCAACCTGCAAACTAGCAAACGGCTGAGCCAGTTCACAGCTAGCCGCCATGCTGAGCCAAAAACAGCCAACTTTGCACTCTCATGCGTTGATCCCGTGACTCAACGCACATTCAAAGTCTGATACTACAGTGAAAAAAAAAAACATTATACAACAGTTGCACATGATTAAAATGTGGTAAACCAACATAATTTTCCTGTGGTTTCCTCAAAAATAAACAAATGACGTGTTTGCTTAACACGTTTTTTTTTTTTTTTTTTTTTTAGGTCTACTGACCGAATGGAAGTACCCGTACATAAATCCATCTCTGACACTGTTTCCATCTGTCCATACCATGGTAATGAGGTGACGCATCAGAGATAAGGACAGATTTAAACTTGTTAGTTAGGGAGCGTCGCTGCTGCCACGGTGTTCAAACTTGCCTCGTGCTCAACGCATGCATCTGCACATTTCCTTTTCAATGCAGACCAATGTACTTTTCTATTACGACGCTTGTATTCGTTGTGAACAACAGTCGTTTGACACGCAGAAATATTGGTTTGGAGAGAAATGGAACACATTGACAATATCGCACAGAAATCCAGGTCAGATCAGATGTAAAAATTCATCTCAATTCCACCAGCTGTTTTTTTCATGATTGCGTCACATCAGCTGTGACCTTCTCTCACCTCACCTTCATTGGGAAATGAAGGGGATGACACAAACGGTGTGACGAGGTCGTATACTTCCATTCCTTTCTGTGCCAGGTTATCGTCATCATCCCTCCTGGCTGCATGACATCTAGCATCGAGGGCTTTAATGCAGACGCTTTCGGTCAAACTAAACAAAGAGAATTACACCGTGTATATGGGAAGCAACCACATCGCTTCGCTGTTCAGTCTTCTAACTTAATGCTAATGCTGACATCAATAATGTGGTGCATTTACCCTCATGGGCAATGGATTGAACTGTCACATATTCTTTATCCACTGTGTAAAATGTCAAATATTAATGATGTACCGATGAGCGGAGAAAGCAGTTTATAATTTATAAATGCCGGTCAAATGAATGCGATCAGAAATTCTGTTCCGTTCAAAAGATGGAGGACTCCGCCACAGTTCTCCAGTGGCAAAGGTAAACACCATTTGTGAGCATTTGAACAAAAGCCAAACACCGTAATTGCCCCGACGAGGCTCATATCCAAGTATGACTTTCACAGTTTCAGTGATGGACTGTAATTACAGTTTGCGTGCTTGAATGGAAAAGTGAACCGTAATCATACCTTGTCATTGCCACTTGAAAACCGCCTTAAAATAAAAACAACTTGTTAATGACTCAAAAATGACTGTTGTGCTCTGCTTTGAAATGACAGCAATGAAATCGCATCATAGCAATCATTCCGACACGTGACGGCTTCCAAGACAAACAACGAAAGACGGTTTCCAGGCGCGGGGGTTCGGCCTTTGCCCAAGCGGCCCAACATGGGACGACACAAGAGGAAGCGGCCATGGAAACGAGTCCTGCTTCCTCAGCAGTGTTGCCACAGTTGCCTTGAAGAAGTAACCGAGTAACATTACTGATTTTAGAAGTAATTACTTTGAATGACAAGTTATTTTATTAGTTACTTTCAGCAGACGACGACGACCCAGTGGAACATAAAAATGTCAACTGCTTTTGCCCATAATTTAATTTCATAATTGGAAGTGCATTTTTAACACAATTGTTTAAGGATGAAGTTATGAAGGGTCTACTTGTTTTTATATCTCTCTAGACTTCACGTAAATACTTTTGACCCGATATATTTTACTGTTAATACGGTTAGTAAAAACATTTTGGTACCTGTTGCAGCTCTGCTTCACACAATCTGTTGGGACTTGGTAAGCGTGAATGTATGTGACTCCAAATGTTTGTTTGGAGCAGCATACAACCAAACTTAAAATGTTCATCTTTAGCTGTCGCAAACTCAACATAGGGACTGAATTTCCAGCTTTACAATGCAAACATCTCTACGTCCCGGTCTACAGTATACACGTGAGACATCAACATGCTTAAAAAAAAAGTGTATTTTTTGCAGTGGTGATCAATGACTTGTGCTTCATGTGACTCCCTTCTGCAGCCCGAAGGCGTTTGTCTGCGGTTTCCTTCTTTGAAGGTAGAACTTCATCAGGGTAATTGTGTGCTACTGTCGATGGAGTAATGCAGTGGATTATTATTTACTCAATATAGCGGTTGTTATCGAGTAACATTTTACTAACATGTTACCGGCGTCACTGTTCCTGAGACATACAATGTTAGCTAAAACTAGTCAGGCTTACCTCCGCTGAGCGGGGTTGGACAAAGTTAGACAGTGGAGTTGCCACTGGGATAAGGCAGGGAGTATGTGTGGGCTTATTAGTCATCCTTGGTGAATGAGAGGATAATTTCCCTGCAATTTGGGGTTAGGGAATTTGCTCTGACCATCGTTTGCGCCGATGCGCCAAACAGCAGTTGTGGATACTTCCTTCATTTTACTGAGGGACTTCAACACTCATGCTGGGCTGTGACCGGAAAGAAAAACCTGCGGGATCTGATGGCACGTTGTGCCAATCACGTGAGGATGGTTCAGGAAAACCTGAGTTGCAGGTTGACCACCGACCGCATGTCTAGGGTTGGATTTACACCGCGCAGTTCTAGTGAGACATTTCCTACGTATTGCTCTCTCAGTGTGAATATGCATAATGCCGGTGCATCCATGTGAACCGTACGTCATGAAATACACCGATTCTGTGTTTTTACTATGAATCAAAACGGGGGGAAAAAAATTGCAGCTAACATATGGGGCTCTGTTTTCATGATTGGCATAAATCCGGTCTGCGCCGTTGTGGGCGCGAACACAGTCAAATTGATTCGCCGTCAGTCAAAACAACTTCTCTCATCCCTTTTAAATGTGGCACAATGACAGTCTTGCATGGGCACATCTCTGCGCAGAAAAGGACACAACGTAAATGGGTACCCTCATGAAAATACTGCAAACCTCACGAATCTACAGGCCCAAAAATCACAATATGCCGGAATTTCCACATGCGCTGTCAATGAAAACGGACATCAAGGACTGTGACAATTCGGTCTAAAGACACAGAGGAGCTGCTGCAGAAGTGTGTCAACATCATGGACTGGTTTTATGCTTTTAAAGAGAGATCGGAATTGTTGATCTATTCCGAACTGCTGAAACATCTTGATTTCCCATCTGAGGAGCAAAAAAAAAAAAAGACCTTATCTTTGTGTATTTATTTATATCGCAGGATGTTATACTGTTTTTACCTGTGTGCGATCACAGCCCAGTGTTGATGCTTGTGGAATTATTTACTGTGCATGCAATTTGGCTGCAGGAATTGTTTGATTTGTTCCTTCAGGTATGGGTAAAATGGAGCTGCAAGGAAATGGATGGTCAAAAGTGTCCGGTGCAGGCATTTGGATGATCTAAATAGGCATTTGGACCTGCAGTGTAATTCCAGCCATATGGTACCTCAGGTGAAAACCTGATCAACGATTACAGAATGTCTCAATTCTCTGCCATCCTGCATTTTATGCCTACAGGAAGCAACGGCTGCATATTTCTTTTATAATAGACATCTAGTAACGATCTGGTTTCAGACCCAAAGGCAAAGCCCATCGGATCATTGACTTTTGCCGTCGAAATATATTGTGCTACGGATGGATGTTTGGAAGGATGAACGGACAAAGGAACGGATTTTGGATACACTTGCTGTTACCCGTCAAACTGCTTGCGTGAGTGACGTTCGATCAAACTTTGTTCTACCGCAACTCTTGGCAGGTGGATTGAAATGTTTTAGCTCAGTGAGTCCCCCCTGGCTTTCAAGCCCCCTCCCCATCCATCTCCCCTCTCCATTCATCCATCTGTTGAGTCCTCCATCCATCTAACCGCTCAGTTGGGACATCCAGTGCAGCACAAGCCTCTAATCTGCACGCCAGTGCAGATGCCGTTTTGTGGCTTACAGGCAGCAGGGCACTTATTATTGTACACACATGCATACACCAGCGCGTGCGCACGCACACACACACACACACACACACACACACACAAGTGAGCACACATTGGGGGAAAAAAGTCCTCTAATGTGGTCGGCCAGCTGCCAGTAGCGTGCCTTCCTCTCACCAGTGTGACCCAAACACCGTCAAGGCTCCCGATGCCGCTCCTTCACTTTGGGGACTTTCCAGTGGAGGCGTGAGAAAGAGTTAGACAAGGTAATGATACTGTCAGGACACTGAAGGACTTATAGGAACCAATTTAGAGAAAACGGGTCAACATGAAGGTATGGTAAGAGCGAAAGGGTGCAAATTCAAATTGAGACAAAGACGGGGATGAATGGTCCACATATTTTAAGAGAGCCACATATTACCCACCTGTCACCTTGATTTCTCATAAACAGCAATAATGTTCCGATATGGGTCAGTCCAATCGTGTTCAAAATGACAAAACGAAATCTAAATTACAGATATACTGACACTTAAACGAAACTGAAATACAATTGACTTGATTTTGTATTTTTTTTTACTTTAACCCTTTCATGCACCCTGTAACCTGATCACATGATCAATAGTCCACTGTAGTAACCGCTGTCCCTGAAAGGGTTATAATGGGTTAGCTTAACCCACGGTGTAATATCTCTATTGAGTAACTTCAGCCGCAGAACATGAAATCCGACTGTCCATAAATATTATTAAACAGAAAATGGCAGATCGGGGGAGGAAGCAACGTGATACATTGACTCCATTCCATTTACTTTCTCAACTTTCTGGATTCAACCGAACGTGACAAATTGACACGAAACCCGACAGGAACAACACGCGAGAGGCGACTTGTAGTTCCGAGAGCCACAATACCACGAGTCTCACTTTCAATTTATGTTTAATTTACAGATTACGAAGAACTCTCATGCGTGCCTGCCTAAAAATGTCCACATTACAGCTTACAAGAACTCATTTGACCTTGAGAAAACACATTGCGGTTTTCGAGGGCTTCTTTTGCTGTTTCACGAGTTACTTGAGTCGATTTTTCGGGACTTATTTATTTGGAGGAGTATTTTTTATTGATACTTGAGTCATACTATTCTCAAGTAACTTTAGGCTACTCTACCCACCTCTGGGAAAGATTTGTTTGATAATGATGTCAACGTTCACTATCGGGACGTTACATACTCAGAAATAGCGAGCAAAGTAAATGTTTATAAAGCACTTGTCAAGTACGCTGGGGAGGGCGGGTGGACGGATAGAGGAACCAGAAAGTGAAGTCAGGATTGCAAATGTGTGGCGATGCCAGGCCAGCAGGCACATCTGCCGGCGAGGTCAGAAATCTCTTCCCATCGCAGTACCGTGACGATGATGGATGCGGCATCCACAGAGGTTTTTTTTTTGGCAGGGCCAGGTCAGATGCAAAGCAATATTTGCAATTGCCGGGAATTGGTAGTGACGCACGGTAAAAAAATTGCAGCAAACTGCTTCAATTAATATTGTGTGTGAAGGAAGAGAAGCAAAAATGGAAAAGGAGCCTGCGAAATAACAAATTCAAATTAAGTGCTTGATGAAACTGACTTTTTTTTTTTTTTTTTAGATGAAAAGCCTTCATTCTTTAATACCCGCTTGATGAAACTGACTTTTTTTTTTTTTTTTAGATGAAAAAGCTTCATTCATTCATCACTGATAACAATTCTCATGTTCTTGAAATACTGTGCCACAAAAAAAAAAAATACGGTTGTGATGATAAAATGCACCGATACTACACCCCCCGATACCGCTTCACCAGCCTGCTCATGTAAAGTCCCAATATACCGTAAAATGTCCCGGTACATTGGAGGCTAAAATTGAGGAATACCGGTACTCCGTATTGCCGCGTAGCGGGCTTCAAGTGAACATGCTTGACGAGATGCTACCGTCATTTCTCGGGGGAAAATTACTGTAAATGTCCTGTATTCAAACGGTGCCAGCACGCTGTTTTCTAGCCGTCCAAGATGTTTCACGATGCGCTCTCCGCACATCAACTTTGATTGAGGGGCAGATTAAGTAAAGTGAGCACACATTGGGGGAAAAAAGTCCTCTAATGTGGTCGGCCAGCTGCCAGTAGCGTGCCTTCCTCTCACCAGTGTGACCCAAACACCGTCAAGGCTCCCGATGCCGCTCCTTCACTTTGGGGACTTTCCAGTGGAGGCGTGAGAAAGAGTTAGACAAGGTAATGATACTGTCAGGACACTGAAGGACTTATAGGAACCAATTTAGAGAAAACGGGTCAACATGAAGGTATGGTAAGAGCGAAAGGGTGCAAATTCAAATTGAGACAAAGACGGGGATGAATGGTCCACATATTTTAAGAGAGCCACATATTACCCACCTGTCACCTTGATTTCTCATAAACAGCAATAATGTTCCGATATGGGTCAGTCCAATCGTGTTCAAAATGACAAAACGAAATCTAAATTACAGATATACTGACACTTAAACGAAACTGAAATACAATTGACTTGATTTTGTATTTTTTTTTACTTTAACCCTTTCATGCACCCTGTAACCTGATCACATGATCAATAGTCCACTGTAGTAACCGCTGTCCCTGAAAGGGTTATAATGGGTTAGCTTAACCCACGGTGTAATATCTCTATTGAGTAACTTCAGCCGCAGAACATGAAATCCGACTGTCCATAAATATTATTAAACAGAAAATGGCAGATCGGGGGAGGAAGCAACGTGATACATTGACTCCATTCCATTTACTTTCTCAACTTTCTGGATTCAACCGAACGTGACAAATTGACACGAAACCCGACAGGAACAACACGCGAGAGGCGACTTGTAGTTCCGAGAGCCACAATACCACGAGTCTCACTTTCAATTTATGTTTAATTTACAGATTACGAAGAACTCTCATGCGTGCCTGCCTAAAAATGTCCACATTACAGCTTACAAGAACTCATTTGACCTTGAGAAAACACATTGCGGTTTTCGAGGGCTTCTTTTGCTGTTTCACGAGTTACTTGAGTCGATTTTTCGGGACTTATTTATTTGGAGGAGTATTTTTTATTGATACTTGAGTCATACTATTCTCAAGTAACTTTAGGCTACTCTACCCACCTCTGGGAAAGATTTGTTTGATAATGATGTCAACGTTCACTATCGGGACGTTACATACTCAGAAATAGCGAGCAAAGTAAATGTTTATAAAGCACTTGTCAAGTACGCTGGGGAGGGCGGGTGGATGGATGGAGGAACCAGAAAGTGAAGTCAGGATTGCAAATGTGTGGCGATGCCAGGCCAGCAGGCACATCTGCCGGCGAGGTCAGAAATCTCTTCCCATCGCAGTACCGTGACGATGATGGATGCGGCATCCACAGAGGTTTTTTTTTTTTTTTTTTTTTGGGTTTGGCCCCCAGTTTTCTGTGGCTTCGGCCTCCAGAGCTTAAAGTCCATCTCTCTCTCTCTGATGTCTCCTTTGCTCGCTTTGGCAGGGCCAGGTCAGATGCAAAGCAATATTTGCAATTGCCGGGAATTGGTAGTGACGCACGGTAAAAAAATTGCAGCAAACTGCTTCAATTAATATTGTGTGTGAAGGAAGAGAAGCAAAAATGGAAAAGGAGCCTGCGAAATAACAAATTCAAATTAAGTGCTTGATGAAACTGACTTTTTTTTTTTTTTTTAATGGAAAAGCCTTAATTCATTCATCACTGATAACAATTCTCATGTTCTTGAAATACTGTGCCACAAAAAAAAAAAAATACGGTTGTGATGATAAAATGCACCGATACTACACCCCCCGATACCGCTTCACCAGCCTGCTCATGTAAAGTCCCAATATACCGTAAAATGTCCCGGTACATTGGAGGCTAAAATTGAGGAATACCGGTACTCCGTATTGCTGCGTAGCGGGCTTCAAGTGAACATGCTTGACGAGATGCTACCGTCATTTCTCGGGGGAAAATTACTGTAAATGTCCTGTATTCAAACGGTGCCAGCACGCTGTTTTCTAGCCGTCCAAGATGTTTCACGATGCGCTCTCCGCACATCAACTTTGATTGAGGGGCAGATTAAGTAACCTGTGATGAGGGCTGACGCAAAATGATAGGGTGAGGCCTACTCGCATCAAATGAATGGATAGTTGTCGCCTTTGAGGACTCCGATGAAATTATTAGTTCAATGGCCAAGCCGATCGTCTCAGCATATCTGCTCGGATATCTTAAAAAAAAAATTAAAAAAAAGTAGTCTAAAATCAAATTTAAGGACCTGGCTGAAAAGCAGTGTTCACATAGTGCGTTCAAGGTATTCGGTATCACAATGTGTTATCATAACAAGTTATTTATAATCCACCACGGATTGTTTTGCTCAGGCCAACCCTTTTTTTTTTTTGCAAATTCAAATTGAGACAAAGACGGGGATGAATGGTCCACATATTTTAAGAGAGCCACATATTACCCGCCTGTCACCTTGATTTCTCATAAACAGCAATAATGTTCCGATATGGGTCAGTCCAATCGTGTTCAAAATGACAAAACGAAATCTAAATTACAGATATACTGACACTTAAACGAAACTGAAATACAATTGACTTGATTTTGTATTTTTTTTTACTTTAACCCTTTCATGCACCCTGTAACCTGATCACATGATCAATAGTCCACTGTAGTAACCGCTGTCCCTGAAAGGGTTATAATGGGTTAGCTTAACCCACGGTGTAATATCTCTATTGAGTAACTTCAGCCGCAGAACATGAAATCCGACTGTCCATAAATATTATTAAACAGAAAATGGCAGATCGGGGGAGGAAGCAACGTGATACATTGACTCCATTCCATTTACTTTCTCAACTTTCTGGATTCAACCGAACGTGACAAATTGACACGAAACCCGACAGGAACAACACGCGAGAGGCGACTTGTAGTTCCGAGAGCCACAATACCACGAGTCTCACTTTCAATTTATGTTTAATTTACAGATTACAAAGAACTCTCATGCGTGCCTGCCTAAAAATGTCCACATTTCAGCCTACAAGAACTCATTTGACCTTGAGAAAACACATTGCGGTTTTCGAGGGCTTCTTTTGCTGTTTCACGAGTTACTTGAGTCGATTTTTCGGGACTTATTTATTTGGAGGAGTATTTTTTATTGATACTTGAGTCATACTATTCTCAAGTAACTTTAGGCTACTCTACCCACCTCTGGGAAAGATTTGTTTGATAATGATGTCAACGTTCACTATCGGGACGTTACATACTCAGAAATAGCGAGCAAAGTAAATGTTTATAAAGCACTTGTCAAGTACGCTGGGGAGGGCGGGTGGATGGATGGAGGAACCAGAAAGTGAAGTCAGGATTGCAAATGTGTGGCGATGCCAGGCCAGCAGGCACATCTGCCGGCGAGGTCAGAAATCTCTTCCCATCGCAGTACCGTGACGATGATGGATGCGGCATCCACAGAGGTTTTTTTTTTTTTTTTTTTTTGGGTTTGGCCCCCA
>NW_017804875.1:371986-408954 GCF_001891065.2 Hippocampus comes
ACAGGCAGAAGGGCGCTTATTATTGTACACACATGCATACACCAGCGCGTGCGCACGCACACACACACACACACACACACACACACACAAGTGAGCACACATTGGGGGAAAAAAGTCCTCTAATGTGGTCGGCCAGCTGCCAGTAGCGTGCCTTCCTCTCACCAGTGTGACCCAAACACCGTCAAGGCTCCCGATGCCGCTCCTTCACTTTGGGGACTTTCCAGTGGAGGCGTGAGAAAGAGTTAGACAAGGTAATGATACTGTCAGGACACTGAAGGACTTATAGGAACCAATTTAGAGAAAACGGGTCAACATGAAGGTATGGTAAGAGCGAAAGGGTGCAAATTCAAATTGAGACAAAGACGGGGATGAATGGTCCACATATTTTAAGAGAGCCACATATTACCCGCCTGTCACCTTGATTTCTCATAAACAGCAATAATGTTCCGATATGGGTCAGTCCAATCGTGTTCAAAATGACAAAACGAAATCTAAATTACAGATATACTGACACTTAAACGAAACTGAAATACAATTGACTTGATTTTGTATTTTTTTTTACTTTAACCCTTTCATGCACCCTGTAACCTGATGTTGACATTCGCAAACCCTTTCAGTTGATATTAAATGTTCCCGGAACAAGAGCCGCGACTTACGGTAAGGGTCCGTCGGGTGTTTGTGTTGAGTCACCGTTGTTGGATGGGTTAGCTTAACCCACGGTGTAATATCTCTATTGAGTAACTTCAGCCGCAGAACATGAAATCCGACTGTCCATAAATATTATTAAACAGAAAATGGCAGATCGGGGGAGGAAGCAACGTGATACATTGACTCCATTCCATTTACTTTCTCAACTTTCTGGATTCAACCGAACGTGACAAATTGACACGAAACCCGACAGGAACAACACGCGAGAGGCGACTTGTAGTTCCGAGAGCCACAATACCACGAGTCTCACTTTCAATTTATGTTTAATTTACAGATTACAAAGAACTCTCATGCGTGCCTGCCTAAAAATGTCCACATTTCAGCCTACAAGAACTCATTTGACCTTGAGAAAACACATTGCGGTTTTCGAGGGCTTCTTTTGCTGTTTCACGAGTTACTTGAGTCGATTTTTCGGGACTTATTTATTTGGAGGAGTATTTTTTATTGATACTTGAGTCATACTATTCTCAAGTAACTTTAGGCTAGTCTACCCACCTCTGGGAAAGATTTGTTTGATAATGATGTCAACGTTCACTATCGGGACGTTACATACTCAGAAATAGCGAGCAAAGTAAATGTTTATAAAGCACTTGTCAAGTACGCTGGGGAGGGCGGGTGGATGGATGGAGGAACCAGAAAGTGAAGTCAGGATTGCAAATGTGTGGCGATGCCAGGCCAGCAGGCACATCTGCCGGCGAGGTCAGAAATCTCTTCCCATCGCAGTACCGTGACGATGATGGATGCGGCGCCCAGGAGTTTTTTTTTTTTTTTTTTTCTGTGGCTTCGGCCTCCAGAGCTTAAAGTCCATCTCTCTCTCTCTGATGTCTCCTTTGCTCGCTTTGGCAGGGCCAGGTCAGATGCAAAGCAATATTTGCAATTGTGGGGAATTGGTAGTGACGCACGGTAAAAAAATTGCAGCAAACTGCTTCAATTAATATTGTGTGTGAAGGAAGAGAAGCAAAAATGGAAAAGGAGCCTGCGAAATAACAAATTCAAATTAAGTGCTTGATGAAACTGACTTTTTTTTTTTTTTTTTTAGATGAAAAAGCTTCATTCATTCATCACCGATAACAATTCTCATGTTCTTGAAAATCTGGGCCACAAAAAAAAAAAAATACGGTTGTGATGATAAAATGCACCGATACTACACCCCCCGATACCGCTTCACCAGCCTGCTCATGTAAAGTCCCAATATACCGTAAAATGTCCCGGTACATTGGAGGCTAAAATTGAGGAATACCGGTACTCCGTATTGCCGCGTAGCGGGCTTCAAGTGAACATGCTTGACGAGATGCTACCGTCATTTCTCGGGGGAAAATTACTGTAAATGTCCTGTATTCAAACGGTGCCAGCACGCTGTTTTCTAGCCGTCCAAGATGTTTCACGATGCGCTCTCCGCACATCAACTTTGATTGAGGGGCAGATTAAGTAACCTGTGATGAGGGCTGACGCAAAATGATAGGGTGAGGCCTACTCGCATCAAATGAATGGATAGTTGTCGCCTTTGAGGACTCCGATGAAATTATTAGTTCAATGGCCAAGCCGATCGTCTCAGCATATCTGCTCGGATATCTTAAAAAAAAAATTAAAAAAAAGTAGTCTAAAATCAAATTTAAGGACCTGGCTGAAAAGCAGTGTTCACATAGTGCGTTCAAGGTATTCGGTATCACAATGTGTTATCATAACAAGTTATTTATAATCCACCCCGGATTGTTTTGCTCAGGCCAACCCTTTTTTTTTTTTTTTCTTTCTTGCAAAAACCCCCTGCAGCTGTTGACATTCGCAAACCCTTTCAGTTGATATTAAATGTTCCCGGAACAAGAGCCGCGACTTACGGTAAGGGTCCGTCGGGTGTTTGTGTTGAGTCACCGTTGTTGGGATATAGTAGGCATAAAGTGAGGTCAGAGGTCAAATGGGGTCCCACTTGCCTTGACAGGAGTGACCTGACTTCCTGCAGTTGGGAGCGTCATGTGTGGCGCAAAGGGGAAGGCTGCCATCGCGGCGTCGGAGATGGAGAAAATATCGGTTCGTTTCGGACTCGTTAAACAGGCGCGACGCGGACATAATGACACAATTGTATCCAGATGACGCCCAGGCGAGGGAGGATCATTTCTCACAGGAAAGTTTAACACGCTCGGTCGCGGGACTGACAAATTGGCCTAAAGATGTTGTTTGAGATCTTGACTCAATATTGCCCTTTTTGTTAACGTAACAAATGGCTGCAACTTTATCTGGGTGTCCAACAGGTTCTCAGCGCAAGGACTAATGCGGCCTCTGTTTCTTTGGGACTTGGATCTATTGCCAACCGTGAGGAGGAGAGGAGAGGACGGGCTGCCTTTTGAACGTTCCACACCGTCGTTTTAAGAAATTGGGGTTGTAAAATCGCAAAAAAATATTTGTTAAAGTGTACAAAATATGAGAATTTTTTTTTTTTTTTTTTTTTTTCATTTGACCTTGAGAAAACACATTGCGGTTTTCGAGGGCTTCTTTTGCTGTTTCACGAGTTACTTGAGTCGATTTTTCGGGACTTATTTATTTGGAGGAGTATTTTTTATTGATACTTGAGTCATACTATTCTCAAGTAACTTTAGGCTAGTCTACCCACCTCTGGGAAAGATTTGTTTGATAATGATGTCAACGTTCACTATCGGGACGTTACATACTCAGAAATAGCGAGCAAAGTAAATGTTTATAAAGCACTTGTCAAGTACGCTGGGGAGGGCGGGTGGATGGATGGAGGAACCAGAAAGTGAAGTCAGGATTGCAAATGTGTGGCGATGCCAGGCCAGCAGGCACATCTGCCGGCGAGGTCAGAAATCTCTTCCCATCGCAGTACCGTGACGATGATGGATGCGGCATCCACAGAGGTTTGTTTTTTTTTTTTTTCTGTGGCTTCGGCCTCCAGAGCTTAAAGTCCATCTCTCTCTCTCTGATGTCTCCTTTGCTCGCTTTGGCAGGGCCAGGTCAGATGCAAAGCAATATTTGCAATTGCCGGGAATTGGTAGTGACGCACGGTAAAAAAATTGCAGCAAACTGCTTCAATTAATATTGTGTGTGAAGGAAGAGAAGCAAAAATGGAAAAGGAGCCTGCGAAATAACAAATTCAAATTAAGTGCTTGATGAAACTGACTTTTTTTTTTTTTTTTAGATGAAAAAGCTTCATTCATTCATCACTGATAACAATTCTCATGTTCTTGAAATACTGTGCCACAAAAAAAAAAAATACGGTTGTGATGATAAAATGCACCGATACTACACCCCCCGATACCGCTTCACCAGCCTGCTCATGTAAAGTCCCAATATACCGTAAAATGTCCCGGTACATTGGAGGCTAAAATTGAGGAATACCGGTACTCCGTATTGCCGCGTAGCGGGCTTCAAGTGAACATGCTTGACGAGATGCTACCGTCATTTCTCGGGGGAAAATTACTGTAAATGTCCTGTATTCAAACGGTGCCAGCACGCTGTTTTCTAGCCGTCCAAGATGTTTCACGATGCGCTCTCCGCACATCAACTTTGATTGAGGGGCAGATTAAGTAACCTGTGATGAGGGCTGACGCAAAATGATAGGGTGAGGCCTACTCGCATCAAATGAATGGATAGTTGTCGCCTTTGAGGACTCCGATGAAATTATTAGTTCAATGGCCAAGCCGATCGTCTCAGCATATCTGCTCGGATGCAACTTTATCTGGGTGTCCAACAGGTTCTCAGCGCAAGGACTAATGCGGCCTCTGTTTCTTTGGGACTTGGATCTATTGCCAACCGTGAGGAGGAGAGGAGAGGACGGGCTGCCTTTTGAACGTTCCACACCGTCGTTTTAAGAAATTGGGGTTGTAAAATCGCAAAAAAATATTTGTTAAAGTGTACAAAATATGAGAATTTTTTTTTTTTTTTTTTTTTATTTTTTTATGCCGCTCAAAAAAAAACCAACAACAAAGGAGCTCATGAATAACATGGAATTACATTTTTAAAAGTCCCACTTCACCCCATGAAAAAATGGCATCTTATTATTCAAGTAATTTGTTTTATAGTGTGTTTGTTGTGTTTCAATTGCTTGTTGTCGTGTTCCTCATTCGGTGGTTACTCAGCTGGATGTTATTGGCCACATTAAAGGCCCAATTAACACCCCCGTCACAGTCATCAGGTCATTTATTGCTGAAATTACAGAGGGAGAAGAATACCACTTCTGGGTTTATAACCTCTCAAATAGGTTTGACCCCGGGGCGGGGTCAAACAGTGTCATCATCGCTCTTTCGAAAAATGACTTCAGGGTTTGGGGATTCTAAAGTGGCTGGAACACCAAGTTGGATGCAAAACTCGGGCCTAACGCACGTCAGAGATGGACCACAGGGAAAGGAATATTAGAATGCGAGTTGTGAAGTGTTAAGTGGACAATACATGACATTTTCCTTTTTTTTTTTTGCTTGCTGTCCAATTGTGATGCGGACAGCAAGATTCCACAAAGCAGGTGTGGCTGAACAATCGAATCAGGTGTGTTGGAGTAGGGAAGGACCGAAAACAGGCAGGATATGTCTCTCGAGGAACTGGAGTTCCCTACCCCTGAGCTAGATGAACACCAAAAACAAGCTAACTGAGCTCTCGGCAAAGTTCGTACGGCTCCCATAAGGAATTTGGGTTGAAATGCAAGCGGCATTCTTTCTGCATTTTTTTTTTTTTTTTACATTTCATGTATTTTGAAGATGAACCACAACCACAAGAACATCAACCAGGATCAACCAACAAAATCTCATATTTAAAAAGGCATTACTGGTTTGATTCCATATGCTTATGGTCAGCCTAAGTATGACACTGTGTGTGTGTGTGTGTGTGTGTGTGTGTGTGTGTGTGTGTGTGTGTGTGTGTGTGTGTGTGTGTGTGCGTGCGTGTCTGTGGTTGCTGAGCGTATTTGCATATAGAGCCAAGCATATTTGACTCACTTCATCCCGCATTTGTGAGAAACGCAGTGAGGCAGGCGACCTTGCCCGTCGACTGCTGCGGGGTGAGCAGGGTGGGGCGAGAGACCCTGATGTGGTCGCCTGTGCGCTACTTCAACACACGGTGACGGAAGCACCGGGCTCGGTGCATCGCCAACAATGTCTGGGAATCCTCAGCGTGCGCGCACGCGAGTGCACGTGGCGGATGCGATGTGGGTCTGAGCGGCCATACCGATCATTATGGATTTGGGTGTCATGGTCATAGCCTGGGAACATTTTGCTTCAGATACGAGAAACAGCTGCTGGCTTCCCCCAAAATGGTACACCGCTATCATGAGCAATGCCTCTGGGAATGTTGACTATTTGTTTCACTGTGTATACGTGTATGTCACATTTAGTGGGATTCTCTGATGTTTTGATGTGTCTTTCTATTGTGAGGATCTGCAATGTACAGCCTCGGCCTGCCATGTCATTTAAAGAAATCAATTCACAGATTAAAATGGCCAAAAATGTGAAGAGACCGACACTTGAGATGTCGCGTTTCACCGTTTTGCACCATTTCAGTCGACCTAGCTCAAATAAAAGCCACATGACCGAGGATCGAAATAAGCAGTTTCGCTATAGGCAGTTTGCAAGGCAGAATTAGCATTTTTTTTTTTTTTTTTGCCTCATCAAAACACATTGAACAGTAAACTGAGAATCTACCACAGAGACGGTCCCTATGCTGGACATGCACGTTAAGGTGGAGGAAAAGCAGCAGTCGGAGGGAAAGGCTGGAATAGCTCAGTGCTACTTAGGCCGCAGCAGTTAGCTAGCAATGAGCTTTAGCTGGCTCCTGCTGAGGCTAAACACAATGCAGAGCTACTTATAAGTAATCATCGCGTATATGGCGGGGTATATGCTACATTTTTGTGAAATATTGCTCTCATGAAGAGATTACAGAGAAACACAGAAAAGCCATGCTCATTGCTAAGCTAAACTAAGATTGACACAGCTTGCGCATTTAACGCTTGGGTGATCAAGTCCACCTTGCAAAGTTAAAAACAATACTGCTCTGTGGTGTGTCAAATTTAGAAGACATTTATTTTCACTTTCTGCCGACGCCAGACGTGTGACAGACAGAGGTAGTGTCTCGTCGCCAAATTTGAGTCGGTCTTGACTCAACCTAACCCCGTGTAACGTGACATGATGAACAATTGGTCGTCCAGCGTCTGGAATGCTAATGTTCACATGTTTGAAATCTAACCATAAAAGAGTACATAAAAATAAATGTGAAAAATAGTCCGCCGTGATTGCTTGAAAAGCTCTACAACGACTGGAGTTTTTCTACTTTTTACAATATGGCTTACGACCAATGTGAGAAATGTGAGTCACAGCAAAACGGAAGGATACATGCCAACTGAGGTCATGTGTTCCCGTACAATCATAAAAACCTGGCCAGATTTGTTTTTAATGTCACAAACAGTGGACATGTCTGGGGGGGAAAGCGATGTCTGGTCACCGTTGGACCGACAGATGTTTGCGCTGCTAGCAATATGCTAATGGACTTTTGTCAGACAGAATTACATGTTTGTTTGTTGTTTTTAATATGTATGTTAGTGTTTAAAAATGTAATATCAGGGTTTCATGAAGAATTTTCTGATGTTGGAGTTGTCTGGTTTTACGAGATGTCTTTCCAAATTAGCCTCTCATTTGCATATCTAAAGGATTTATTCGTTTTAACCTGGACCCCTGAAATATAGCATAGTTTACTAAATTCGTTTTTAAAAAATGGTGATTGTCTTTTGCATTTGAGCTCTATAACTTTCTCTCCGAACGTAAGTGAAATGTTTTACGAGAGGATACACAAACGCATGTGAAACAGTTCATGACTTAACTGGTCCTGGCTCTGGTAGAGTTCACACCCTACATGTACTGTGTCCAAAATAACTTACTATCTGATATCTATTTCACAACACGCAGCTCTGTAAATTGTGGCGAAAGCACATGTCGCGGTTCTCCGCGCAGTTCCGTGGCCGTTCCCCCAGCGATCCCTTAAGCGGGTCTCGTGGCGGTTCGCTCCGGAGCAGCTGCGCGCAGCGACCGCCAAACTTCTGGCCACTCGATTGTTCAGCTTCCAAAAACTCAACCACTCTCAGCAACGAGTGTGCAGCTTTTCAAGGGATCCCAGGCTCCCGGGGATCAAACATCCTCACTCGCAGGCAGGCAGGCAGGCCGGCAGGCAAGCAAGCAAGCAGGCAGTGGACACCGCAGCTCTGGCCCCGGGGCCAGAGGAAACACCCTCTCTGTGGCTTTCCTCTCCTCACAAATATTAAAGACCTGGCTTTTCCCCTTGAGCTGTTTCTCCTCACTGTTTGCATGCTACTTTGTCCCGATGTTGATGAAAAGGAAACTTAGGAAAAAGTAGCTTCCAACACATTGTTGTCTGCTGTCTAGTTGTCTTTGCTTCCCCATCCGCCTTTCCTCCATTGACCCTGGCAGGCTTACAGGATTAGTGGACGTGTCTTCAAAGGCAAGGCCACATGCTTATTACAAACACGAGGATAATTGCACCGAGGGCAAAGGACTAAAACCTAAGAACCTAAAATCACAGGACACTTCGCCGGTGGACGGATCACTTCTTTGTTACCTTCAGCCGAAGCCTTTAGTTTTCTCTGAGCCATTACACGGCCCATAAAACACTTGCGTGTAGGCACTCCCACCTTTTCTTCTCTCTGCAGCAAAAACATACAAATTACATATTTCAGTTATGGAGCACTTTGGTGAAGAAGTGTATAAACACATTTGAGGGGGGAAAAAAAATGTGGCTTTTGGTCAATTGTCTATAATGAACGGGAAGGAGAGGCGAAGGGTGACGCAAGGAGGTTCCTTCATGTTTTCTGCATTATGTCCAGTGAATGCCATTTAACTCAAGTATGATTTATAGAGCAAATAATGAAGCTAAATCATTGAGGAGGTCAAGTTCGGAGAGCTGATCATGCTCTGTTTAACACGTTCTCAAATTACAATTACAATAGCCCCCCACTCCCCTCCAGCATGGTTCCTGGTTCAGAGATCTGCTCTTTTGCGTATTTGTTTTTCAACTTTCAACCACTAGATGGCAGCACAGCTATTGTGTTTAACGCTGTAAATTTGAAAGAAGAAGAAAGCTCAGCCTCGTTTTTTTGCAAAGAGATGAGAAAGATTACTGAGTGTCTCAATTCTCTCCCATCCTGCATTTTAGGCCTACAGAAAGCAATGGATGGCAGTAGGCGGGGTACACCCTGAACCGGTTGACAGCCAATCGCATGGCACATAGCGACGAACACCATCCGCACTCCCATTCACACCTAAGGACAATTTGGAATGTTCCATTAACCTGCCGTGCATGTTTTGGGAATGTGGGAGGAAACCGTTGTACCCGGGGAAAACCCACGCAGGAATGGGGAGAACATGCAAACTCCACACAGGGAGGCCGGAGCCAGAATCGAACACTGCACCCACGTGCTAACCAGTCGACCACCATGCCACCAATAGCTCCATGGTGGTATAATATGCAACCGAGCATTTGGGTTGCTGCCACGGGGTTTAAACGCATCGTCCGTTTTTTACAGTGAACTACGGTTAGCTGCTTAAACACACTATAGGCTGCAGCACTGTAAAAAACGGATCCCATAGTATTTACTTTTACTAGAAATGGGCTGAGGAAGAGAAGCGGCGAGAGAAAGAGTGAATGAGACTGGAAAGGACACCACAAAGTTTGAAAATTGAGCTCATGTTCTCTTCTTGTGGGAGAACACATCTGGAGAGCAGGTGTTGAAGCCAGTAAAAAAAAAAAAATGGACATGGGGAATTGCGCCCTCCTTAGGTCTGAGTGAAGCAGTGCGCCTCAATCTTGTGGGGGTTGGGGGGGGCAGGATGGCAGCTTTGTCTAGTTTCTTCAGAAATAAAACAAATATACACAATCTGCTTTAAATATTTATTTTAGAAGACAGAAAAAGTCGACACACTCTGTTTCAATGCCACATTTTTGTGATTTGGAAAAAAAAATGTGTCTTATAAACTTGTGTAACTATGTAGCTAAATTGAAAACATAAATATTTTTGGGAGTGTGAGTAAAAAATAAAAAAATAAAAAAAATGAAATGATTTTGCTGCAAAAGTGTGCACACCCTCTGTTCAAATCTGTCAATCACATTCAATCACAATCCAATCACCTGCTGCCATTCAAAGTGCTTCAAATAACCCAATAAAGTTCAGATGTTCTAGTAAGCTTTTCCTGACATGATTTTAGTTGAAGCCTGAAGGTTTTGGGGTTCCCGTGACGTTCATGGTGGAAAATGTTTCTCAATGATTTAAAATGCTGCCATTAGATATGTTTTACTTTTGCAACCCTTTTCCCGGCACTTTTGGAGAACAATTCCATTGGGAAAGCAACTCAGATGAAAAGAGAAAGCATGAATGCACAACAGCATATTAACCTGCGCTCTCCACGCAAGACCTCACCGCTAGTGGATGAGCGCGTTTGTTTCCACGGCCGCTATTTGATTTCCTAAAAAGGGCCGAAGCGTTACCGTTTTCATCTACTCTCTGCCTTTGCACTCAAATCAAATGTTTCGACAGCTAATTTGATACCAAAGGCCCAGATGAACGCTCGCGTTTGTTTGTACATTACTCGCGACAGAAAATGGTGGACAGTAAACTTGCCCTAATAAGAACTGAGCAGTTTGGCGCATCTGTGGTTTGGCTGGAACCAGAATGGAGTGTGCACTCCCGCTCAACCGAGCGCCGTCTCCTTCAGTTTCCTTTCCGTCTTGTTCATGTTCTCTCACACTGCTCTGCTGTCTCCAGGTAAAGCTTTTTCACATGACTTCAAACAAGGCCCCGTGCAACCTTTTTAAGGACAAAGACTTAAGAAAGTAAAGTCAAACAGTAACTCCCAACATTAGTTGCTATCACATCTCGAAATATCTAAAACTAGACTCTTCTCAAAAATCAAACATACTGCATATGTAGTTGAACAAGCATGTTATTGTCTCGAAGCAACTGGACCAGCACAAGTAGCTGAATGACCCGACAAATATTTCAGAAGGGAAGCACGTCAAAGGAAGCCAAAATATTACGCACTTCTCAGCATCATGAAGTTCAAGTTCACAATCAAACAGAGACAGTGACATACCGTGAACAGTGCTGCTAGCTTAATGCTAACACATAACGGGAAATCCCATAGACAGGCTAACACGTAGCATCTCTCTAGCGCTTTGTTATAACATATAATCATGATGCGAAAACTGTTTAATACACACAATCATTTTGTCGTTATCGTTTCAGGATTGTGCCGTGAAGTTAAGCGGCCAGTCGATTGCAGCCACGCACATCGGACAGCTTTTTAGCAGCTGACGATGATGATGATGATGATACTGTAAGTCCAGCGCGTTCGGAGCCAAGCCTCGTTCTGCCCGGCCATGCGGTTTATGTTGTTTTTGTCAGTGGAGCCCGAGCACTGGGGAAACGACTGTCTGCTTCCATGAGCAAAACAAAACTGAGCCGAGATTGAAGATTTCAGTGGTGCCGCATAAACGGCGTCCATGTTTTCAAGTTTCTTTGATTTGGGCCACAAACTGCACAAGGGGAAACGCTGGACAAAGACTCTGAATGAAAATACGCATCACAACAAGACAAAGCAGGACAAAGAAAAAAAACTAAATGTCAGGGGAACGGCGAGCAACTTTCAAAAGTTTTAAAATGAATACTTTGTGCGGCCGTCTCAGCTTTCAGGAGAATCAGTGCGCCAGTCCAAACAATTTACAGCAATGTGATCTGGTAATGCGGCGATTGATACCGTTAACGATGATTATTTTTGTTCTCAACCCCATTACTCAAAGCAAGCAGCTCAGGTTCTTGGAGGCTACAAGCGTCGTGTTAGCGTGCGACGTCATGATATCAAATTACAGGTTCATCAGACAACGACAAGCCTCGGCCGACGCGTCACGCCGAAGCGTGTATTTCACACCTTTACCAATCTGACTGACCGATTGGGAATCGTGTTTTCTAAAGCCAAATTGATTGAACTCCGCAGACATGCTTTGTCATGCACGTTGTCTTGGCCACGCCCCCTTCCACATACGCGAACGTGCGCTCGCTCAAGGAGATGAAGGGTCACGATTGAGCCGCTGAACCGACGACGACTTGACAACACGGCGCAACTAAACCCCAAAACCACAGCCAGCATGATAATTAGCCTTGACGTGGCCTGATATTATCATATTGGTGCCTTATTCAGAAGGCGACGTCAGAAGGCGACGTGATCCAAAAAAAAAAAAAAAAAAAAAAACTGCACCGAAAGGTAATGTTTGGTTTCGCTGCAGGACAAATGTGACCCATGAAAGCTGCGGGTCATGGGAAGTTGCAGCTCTTGGCTTGACCGAATAGAAACGCTGCGAACAGGTCCTGAGAGGAGGATGTTTGTCAAATGGCCTCTACCGCTGAGACCACAGCAAAGAGCGCCACTCAGTCACCGCGCCGTGCGTCCCCGGGCAAGCGCATCGGGACCGGTCTGTGTGCATGTGCGTGCATTTATGAGGCAAAAGAATATGCACCCGCCCGTATGTTGGCGGCTTGATTTGGTCTGACGACATTTGAAGATGGCCGCGCTTCATTGTGTGCTTTATCTGTGGGTTGTTTTTGTTTTGTTTTTTTTTTCAAATGTTAGCAAGAACTCGTATGACATAAGGGTGGGCGGTTATGGAAAAAAAATAATCAACACGATTATGATGTAAAATTAGTAAGACTTATGCTCGGCAGGTATGTTTATCACTTCTCTTTGGTTTGATTTTTTGAACTTCAAACACTGATATTTAGTGTTATAACACCGCTATTACAAATAAGGTATGCTATCAATGTAGCAGGCTCGGCTAACGTCAACTTGTTTCAATGTCCGTGCAGGCTTAACACCAACACACAATGTAAAATGGCACAAGGGCTAACAAAACGGATACATTAGCTTTCTGCTCAATCTGACGCAAGCATCTCTTCATGTCTTTTGATATGAATTTGTGTCAGTGTACATTGCCCATAAACTGATTACAAAAAAATATATATTCTTGAACACAAACGGTAGCAACATATGGAGACCGCATATAGAATACTGGCAGGGATGTATTCTTTATCCTCTGCAAAAACAAAAGCAACATTCTATTATGCTGCTTTCATCATTCAATCAAATGTTTCGTATTGCTTTATTTCTTATATCGCCTCCTAGTGGCCAAGGTACGTACACCAGAGGGAACGGCACAATGGCCATTGAATTACCGTGATGCACAAACTGCGGTTTGAGTGAAATTGTATTTATTACGTTATGTTTTGAGAAGCTACATCACTCTGACTGCTGTTTTTTTTTTAACAATACTTTAAAAAAACTGGTTGGCATTTTTTTATTGTTTTTTTTTTTCTTTACAAAGTATTTGTACTCTGCACCTCCCCAGTTCCGTTTTTTTTTTTTTTTTGTGTGTGTGTATTTCGCTAGCTCTTATTTAGGTGGCAAGAAAACATGTGGAAGTGCTCGGTCACTGGGAAAAGCGGCGCAAACGGCAACTGCGAGCGATTGCGGCGCCCAACCGCAAGTCACACACTTGCCACCGAGACGCACACACATGACACGCATGCAAATGTTTGACTTGATACCCTGGAAACGGCCCATGTTTGCTCGCGTTCGTTTCTCTCGCTCTTTAATTGTGGCCGAATGGTTTTCAGATGTTCCCCCGCCACTGATCACTCGGGGGGCCCCACCGGGGACCCGTCATGTCCCCTCAAACCACATCAAGTGCGGGGGGAGGCCCGAGGGGGAACGATAGCGGGCCGCCGCCGCGGGGTCGAGGTCCAATTCGGCGACTGGCGTGGCTTTTGTGTTGCTTGCTGTGGAAAACTGCAAAATAAAGGATTGGAAATGGGATGTGTTCAATGGCGATGTAGTGGTCAACGTAGCTGCCTTTCACACATTTTGGCTTTTCTTTTCATGACATGGTAGTTGTGCACGACAAGGGACCGAGTGCAGATGTGAGAGCGTCTAATTATTTATTTGGAGTTGATTTAAGGACATTGTTAGTGTGTTTCTATTCTTATGAATACAATAGTAGTAGTAGTGAATATTATGAGGTACTGAATACAAAGGTGAAACATTTTTATTGAATGTGTTTTTATTGTTTATTGAATGTGATGACTTATTTTTTTCAATTTTAATTTAATTGTTTTGTTTTGTTTTTTCCATGGGGTTGAGGTCAGCGCTCTGCTCGTCTCTTCCAAACCAAAATAAAATATTTTGGTAATTTATTTTTTAGACATTGACTTATTCAGTATTTATTTTCATTTTAATTGACATTTTTTTCCTTGAGTGCCTTGACCATTCTGAGGTACTGAGTGCAGTTTTATACTTTCTTTTTTTTTTAATGCAATTCTATTTTGATAGTTTACATTTTTATTTTAAATTTGACTGTGTTGTTTTATTATTTGTACATTTTTAAGTCAGACTTTTTTTTCAAAAAATGTGTTCTGTTCTTTTTTTCTTTGTTTATTTTCAATTGATTTTTTTACAACAGCATCGCAGTGTGAAGATCATCGTGGAGTGGGAGCACATTTTGACAGAATTTGTATAAATTTTTACTGCAACACAGTAATCGATAACTAATTGAAATTTTTAACTAGTAGTGCTCCAGTGATCATTATGAGTCAGATTGCAATGTCTTGTGATACATTTTAATGTATTTGCAATAACTGATCATAGCGGCAGTTAAGTATTGATCATTAATACACACGTCATGGATGTTCTGCCGCGCATTTGAATTTCTCAAAATGTGGATTTGACTTTCCTCTGAACGCTGCGACCCAACAGTAGCGGCGTGTGAAGCTGCGTTCGCTTTCGCCCTGCCCTGCCGGGTTTCGATTCGTGCCGGGACTTCTGAAATAACTATTTGGGCAAGTGCTTAATCTCCCTAATGAAAAGTGTCCAGCACATCTTCTCCGCACCTGTTGAAGCGACGGGAGCCCAGTGTGGGCGTAGCAAAGCCGCATTCCAGTAATAGAGCCTTTTGGTTGCTTTGATTTGTTTTCCTTGGCTGACTCCTGCGGCCCCTGGGTGAGCACTCTGCTGGGGCACATGGGAGCGTGCAGGGCTCGCTGTCATGTCTTCCAGTTTGAAACATAGAGAAAGGGGAGGAGTGGGGGTGGGCACCGAGGCAGACATTTGGGGATACTGTACTGCCCTCTGCTGCGGGTAAAGTTCCCTTTAGTTTCCAGAAAGCCAGTGTCAAGATTAGATTCATTTGATACGATGGTGCAGGTGAGCCACGGCTCACTTTTGAACAGATTAAAGCTGTTGTTCTCTTTTTCTTTGCACAAAGTAGTGAAGTGTGTATTCTGCTCATATTTAGTCATGATGCAGAACTTTCACATGCTCGCAGCGAGACTCCTTGAAGCGTCCTTGAAGCAATCATCACTTAAAATTGGAACACTCCCGACTGGAGACCTTGTAGAGACGCACAGACATAGGAATGCACCAGTTGATACAAGCTAAAAAACGATTTAGGAGAAACCAAAGTTCTGATGTCACACTTTGTGTTTCAGTAGCGCCCTTCTAATAATATAAATATAATATGAATCTCTTCCTTCTTTGCACTCGTGACCACCGCAGCCATTGTCTGTAAACCGCGGGTGCCCGGAACATTATGTTATTAAAAGCTTCGAAGAAACTGTTCATCGACTCCAGCCTGTATTTGGATAACCAATATCCTCATCGTCCGAAATTCAACAAACACGCGGGGGGGAAAAAAGAAGGTCACTTTCCCCCAACAGGAGCACTTTTGAAAAACCGCAGTAGGCGACCACCATTAAAATTCAGTAGCATAGGAGGGCCAAGTGACAAAAGACACACAGACAAAAATCGAGAGAGAGGGATTAATATACTGCAGTTACAAAAAATACATTAACGCTGTATTTGAATGATTCCATTCATACGGTCTGGATAGAAAATTTACATTTTACCAACAGGGATTTTTTTTTTTTTCCGAAACACTTTTTCAGTTGATCAGTAAAAAAAAAATTCAACTTTTTTTTTTTTCAGTGGACATAATTTGTCGGAAAAGGTCATTTGCAGGCCAATTAGGAGGAATAGGATGCTGCTCTGTGACGTGGAAGTTCAGTTGTGCTCGTTTCCTTGAGGGCAGTTCGGCACCCTAGTGGTTCACGTGTGTCTCACAGTGGAGCGGTTCTGAGTTCGAATGTGTGAACGCTGAACTTTGCGCCCCGTGACTGGCGGGCGACCAAAGCAGGGTGTAGCCCGCCTCTTGCCCAAAGTCACCCAGCTGCGCGTTGGGCTATTTTGGAATCAGGACACAGAGGAAGAGGGCACTGAGGATGAAGGTTGACGGAGGGGAAGCCCAGCTGGCCCCCAGCCGCAGCAGCGCGAAGCTGCCCCTAATCTCACGGCTCAGAGAAAATCAAACGGCCAGGAGCTCGATGGGACTGAAAGGATGTCTTTCCATTTCACCGCAGTAAGAATGGATATTGGAACGGTTTCATTTCTGTCTGGAGCAAACGAAGACGAGCAAATCAAGGTCGGCCGCATCTTCATCAATGAATGAGTTTCAGTTTTCAATGCAGATGGGGTTATTTTTGAAAAATCGATACCATAACCCTTCATCTGAAATGTGTCTAGAAGATCCAGGCATAAGCCGAGAGCAAAACATAAAACATCTGCTGCGCATATTGCGTGATCCGAGTGAGAGGTTCGTGTTGGACGGTCATCCTCACTTGAGTCTCGTCTCTTCTTTGCTCTTCTGGGCCGAATCAGTAGCTCCTTCGGAGCATCAAAGCCCCGACGTTCACTTCCTGTGGAGCAGGAAACTCCCCGACAGTGTCAACAAGTTGGATCGCGACCCGCGCGTGAACTTTGGGATCATCTTCTGGAGCCTTAACGTTTGGGGGTTATTGTGCGAAACTACATTTCAGTCAACACTCGGACATGTGCCCGTTTTTCACCCATTGACAAAAAAAAAAAAAAAGGCCAAAGAGGACTGTTTTTCACTTGAAAGATGGAACTGGGTGTCCGCCCAACAGCAGCAGCAGAAGCAGGAGAAGTTGGAGCAGGCCAATGCGTGCGTGTGTGTGTCTGTGTGTGTGTGTGTGTGTGTGTGTATACAGGTGAGCGTCAGATGATGCATGCGCCTGAGTGTGTCCGTCATCAAAGCTTTCCAATGCTTATCGCTCCTTGTTCTAAGTATAGCAGTGAGCCGGCACAGTACACGACTGCGGGCAACTGTAACATGAGAGAGGAAGGACCCGCATCCAAACACTCCACTGTGCTATGGTGTATGTGTGTGTGTGAGAGAGAGAGAGAGAGAGAGAGAGAGAGAGAGAGAGAGAGAGAGAGAGAGAGAGAGAGAGAGAGAGAGAGAGAGAGAGAGAGCAAAGCTTTGATCAGCTGACTCTTCAAGTGAATCCATTTGAAGCCCTCCCTTTGTTTTCAGGCCACTTTTGTCCTGTGCTGTCCGGCCAATAAAGTACGGTAATTGGAAGCAACAGGTGGGCGTCTTTTCACACTGTGTCCTGTTTTGTGCTGTTGCTTTGTGTGCGTCAATATTTCTGAAATTGACTTCTGATCAGGGGCGGAGCTACAGGGGTGGCCAAGGCCACCCTTTGACACTCTGTGGCTACCCTTAAGGAGAAAATTTTGATAATTTTTTTTTTTCACATGGATGCAGTATTTTAGACTCTGCCACACTTTTTTTATATATATATTAACTGCATATTTCAAGAGTAAGTGTACGATTGATTGATTGATGAATTATTATTTGATACAAACAATTTATTCATGTTACTATTTTCAGGCTCTTTGTTACCTCATGACTAGGGGGAAAAAATCTTTATGAGGATGATTTTGGGGGTGCAGGGGTTATATGATGAAAGGAGGATTATTCTAGTATTATTCATGGGAGATTACATATATTACCAAACAGTGAGTATGAACTAATAACACCTGGCCAAAGATACAAGAGATGTAAAAATTCCTTCATTCCTCAGTCAACATGAGCAACCAATGAAACGCCACTGAGAGGCAGACTTGCTGCAGCAAAGCCGGAACGCGAAAGCTGCTGCTCAATAGCCTCCAGGATAGCATACAGAGCAGAGTGGAGAAATGCACACCACAGCTAAAAATGATCATCGTTCCATTTCCATTCAGCTCAGTCAGCAAAGCGTGCGGATAATGCAGACATGATCATGTGGACGCTAAGACTGGCTTGTCAGCATGTGCTGACCTGAACTGCATGCATCCATTTTTCAATTTGTATCGAAGGGATGCGATTGCCCCGTTACAGGACATCTTGGAAAGGTTCATTTTTCTTTTGCTGAATATTTATGGCGATTTGCTCTCTGGCACTGATCACTCGGTCTCATGGTGCACATTTCATGGTGATCATCCATGAGCATGTGGACTCCCTCAAACATGGCAGAAATGTCGGCGACGCGACAACAGCTAATTAGAGTCGACCTTTTCCTGCTCCACTTTCGTTTGTGTTGTGTGCCACGCAAGGGATTTGTCTCAGTCTCTTGTTTTATCTGTCAAACACACGCAAAAACCTCATTTGTTTACATCGTTAATTGCTCTCCGCTTTGAAAATGCGAGGCGCTCCTTTGAAGCCGCTCATAAGGTAGGAAACACTGACCTCTGCTGGTCGGAGTTAGACATTGCACCCTCTTACGCCATCTGTTTCTCTTCCCCGTTGTTGGGTTATTTTCGAAAAACTAATTGAAACAAAATCAAGATGAAACGATATGAAATATATTTGGAAGTGTGACTTAGATTTCGTGATTACCTCTCATGTGCTGGCAAGTTGAATCAGACAAAAAATGGGTTCTGGACTGATTGTTCTACCCCAAGCTTCCTAAAACGTTTGTTACCATTTCCCAATGAACAAATAAGCGTGAATGACATCATACTTACTCTCCACCTTTTGAAATCTGCTGTTTCAATAGGCCACCTTGATACTTCAATTCCGTGCTACATTAGGCGCGGTCACATCCCTGTCGTCTTTTGTTTGACTGCGATGAAAGACTCGTCTCTCCTCTGTTCCCGGGTTGGTGTGTGTGTGTGTGTGTGTGTGTGATTGATCGGGAAACACACACGTGTGGCCCAATCAAACAGTCTTGTGTGAATTTATGGGCCATCTTCTGCTTTTGCCTTTTACACTCCCTAAAGGTGTTTAATTGCTTCTATTTTATTTAAAAAGGGTGCTCAGAGATGATGATTAGCTCAGTTTGCGAGCTGTCCCAAGTATCTTTGAGTCGTACGAAAAGCGCTGCGCAGACTTTAATCTGTTTTCATCCAATTCACATGCTGCATCCTTCGAAGGCAGCTTTTTAGCCCACATGACATCACTTCAGGCACGACTCAATCGCACATGGTTTCCAAAATCGAGAGATAATTCGCAGGCTGGGGCTTTTGACACCTTCAAAGGCTCGTTCTCATGCAGCCTCTGCGGACTGCATAAACCGGGGTGAATTTGGACACCTCGGGCGTTCGAGTCGCGCCGGAAGTGATGCCATGCGGACGGAAACGCGGGCTTCGGACGACTGACCCTGTGAATTTGAACGCAGCCGTTTTGTGTGATTCCTCCATTTTTTGACAGCAGATATTGACATCAAAGTGCCTTCAGGCTCGCATTGCGAATGTCACGGCTCATCCGTTTTCTGGGTTTGCATTGCGAGTCCGAGGTCACTTTGATTAGTGAGCGTATTGTTCCGTTTTGTTTCGGGTTTTTTTTTTTACTTTACAGGGCTCGTAGCTGAATTTGCCTTGATTTGTGCCATTTCATAAATTCATAAATTTTTAACCTGATATTGCACACCTGAAGTTGAATTTCATATTTTATCCATTCTTCGATTACAGAAATAAGAAATGACTCACCAATTACACAGTAGTGGAGTCTTTTTTTTCACTGAATACTTGATTTTTTCGAGCACTACTTTTTCCTTTGACTTGAGTCATATTATTCTCAAGTAACAACCCTCTTACTTGAGCCCTATTTTTGACGACTCCGCTCATCACTGTTTGTTACTAAGTTTAAATGACCATTAGAGTCCAGTATTCAAACTGGTAATGATGTCACCGACTATGCAGCCGTGATGTCACCGACTGGCCCAAACAAGCTGAGCTTTGACAGAAAGCCTTGAAAAGCATTTTTAGAGAGCTTGATTTATCAATTCATTAAATCGGCGCCAGAAGCCAAATTGATGGCATTTGCATGAATATCCAAAGTGCAGGAAGCTCACTTCATAAACGTGCGATCCAAAGACGCTGGCTCCAATGTACAGCCTGTGGGACGCATTCAAACCGAGGCACTTTGCCTCCAATGTCAAGAACAAAGTCGACAACCTTTCGACCATGTCCAAAGTCAAGCAGATTGAATTGATATACGACCCCAAGCGGTTTTCGTCCAACGTGAAGTCAAAGGTGAAGAAAGTAGCCCTGTTTTCCCACCTGAATAAGAACGTATCAATATCCAGATGGAGGGTGATTGCATCCACTTATAGGTCACAAATATGGACGTGGCTTCACCATCTGCACCAAAGAGTCTGACTTTTAACATCCGAACTCCGGTGCGGAACAAACGGCAAGCTCGGGGAACGCGCTTCTCATTTGGCTTTGGTGTCCCAACTCAAGTGGACGACGCTTGTTCCAAAAGTGAAGGCAAAATGCAGGAGGGAAGTTTTGAACATCTGTAAGAACACATCCTACCACCTTTTCTCCGCAAACATCTTCGATCTGACTTTTGACTTCATTGGACAGTTCGAGATCAAATGATGTCACAACGAAATAAAAAGGCATACAGATGTCACTTCGGCTTCCTCGCGTGCATGCCAAACGCGTAGACGGTATGCGTCACCAGAAATGTGCCCTTGAAACTTGCTCTGCTCGCTCAAAAAAGTTGAGAACTTCCATTGGACTTCACATTCATTGGGAGTAAGTCATTATGATGCTGTTGGAAATGCAGATTGGTCAAGCTCCCACATGCAAACAGCAAAATGTGTGAGCTTGCAGACGAGGTGAACAATGACAGGGTGGACATTTTTTGGAGTCACGTTAGCATTTCATGACCACATGCTGGACGTTCACTTAACATTTGAAAATCAGATTTTTTTTAATGTATTTATTTTTTTAATATCCACTGACATTGATTTTTGACAGAGTGGACATTTTATTCTTAACAGCATTCTCGATGACAATAACAAAAATACAAAATAAAAATGCATGCAATTAACTACAATTTCAGCCTCCACCGAAGAAAGACAACATGATGGTCGTGATGTCAGTGGAAACGTATTCCATTGAAATCATCTTACATATCAGGAACTCGTGTAAAATGTTCAATATGATGAGTCAAAAAAAAAGAATATAGCTCCTCAAAATGATTTTATTATCATCTGGTCACCGCTGTTTTGACTGCATAGAATTTTGTCTTCATCCACCCCTTCCCTCGCACGGCTCGTTTGATTTGTTCATGAACGCAAATGGAACTCCGCTTTAGCCGTTGTGTCTATTTTCAGTTTATCTGAATGGAAAGTGTCATTCAGTGGCCTACGTAAGTCGGCAGCGAGGTGGCAGTTCTTCCCAAACTAATTGGATCGGCCATGGAATTCCCTGAGACACGCATCCACTCGGACTGTAATCTGCATGTCGGATTAAAGACGGCCGGCTACACGGAATCCCGATTGGAGGGAACCATTCAAGATTTCGACTGAAAGGCATGCCCTGAGAGAATTACAGAAAACAATTAACGTGGTCAGAATTAAAAATAGGGACAACTGCATACTACTCCGCTGCAGTAGAATTGTTTTTTTTTTTTGTTTTTGTTTTTTAAGAATCTGTTACTGGTAACCAAATCACTGAATGGTTTGTGTCCTGAATACATTACAGGAAATGCTAAGTGAATATAAACTCAGTCGGGCTCAGAGGTCTCCAAACTCACTGAGTGGAGACCAAGTTTTAAAGCAAACATGGTGAAGTGATATTGAGCTGTTGTGCTGCACACAAATGGGATAAGTTGCCAGCAGAAGTGAAGTCGTCTCAAAGTATGAATGCTTTTAAATCCGGGTTTGAAAGGTTGCTTTTTTTTTCCTTTCTTTTTAACATTTTTTGATGAAGGTTATTTAAGCATTTCTTAAATCAATTTCGCTATGCCATCGATTAGCACTGCAATTTTAAAAATGTTCCTTTGCTTTTAAATGCCTTTAAATCTTTTATTGGCACAAGTGTTTAAATGTTGTCCGCGTGAATTCTTTTTGTCATTTTAATAAGCTACTTTAGTTCTCTTTGCTTTGCATTGGAATGTTTGCAGCTGTTCGGTTTCGAAAAGCCTTTTGGTTTGTGCTTTCAGCACTTATGCGCACCGAATGAAGTCACTGGCCATTGGTCACTGGGTACTATTTATTAGTGGGTCGAGAACCATCAATTAGCCAACTTTTCAAAAATAAGAGAGAAATTAACAGGAATGAACCACAGTAGTAGTGCAACATAAAGACTCCAAAGCACCTTTATTTTTTTCCCCCAAAGTGTATAGTCATCACTGTTTTATTTGTTTATTTACTCCAGGCAATTTAACCGGTGTGTTTGTATGCATCATTATCCTTCTTTAGTCGTCCTGTTATGGGAAAGGGGGGCCCCAAATAGTCAGGTAATGAGTCTCAAGGCAAAAATAGAACAGGAGCTAAACGAGTGCAGGTCACGCCGATGTAGGCTAGCAGTCGCTGCACTTGAGTGCACCGGCTGATTGGATCAGTCAGGAGGCTCTCCGATTGGCTGCCCGCCACGTCAATCAAGAGGCTGCGAGAGCCGGGTGCGTGCGAACAGGAGCCTAATCGCGGTGTGCGCGCGCATCGGATGCAGTCTTCGTTCTCAAGCGGGCTATCCGTCGCTTCGGAACCGACGTCGAGTGTGTTCATGGATTCCATCACGTCGTCGTGACTCTTCCACGCAGCCTCTCCGCGATTGTAAACGCCACCAGCCGCAGCAGCAGCAGCAGCAGCACCTCCCCCCCCCCACACGCCGCAGCGGAAACATCCCTCGCCGTCACCACCGCGGCTCTCTCCTCCGCAGCGATGGGCACCGTGCTCTCCATCTCCCCCGCCACCAAGAAGGCGATCGACGCCGTCGACGACAAAGGCGACAAGAGCCTCAAGCGGCCCTCCATGTTCGTGTCGCTGTCGTGGAAGAAGCTCGTGGCCAGCTCGGCTAAGAAGAGCGCCAAGAAGGTGACCCCCAACCCGAACCCGCCGTGCGCTCAGGTGGCCCAGCGCAACAGCGACAACATCCGGAAGAGCCATCAAATCGAGGAGCGTAAGCAGCGAGCCCCCATCCCGGTGCCGGTACCCACGGTGCCCACTCAGAACCACAACAACAAGCCGCCTGCGGTGCAGAAGCAAGGCAGCAGCAGCCCGTCCGCGGTGTCCCCGCGGCGGATCGTGATCCAGGCTTCCACCGGGGAGCTGCTGCGCTGCTTGGGCGACTTCGTGTGCCGCCGCTGCTACAAGCTGAAGGAGTTAAACAGCGGCGAGGTGATCCTGTGGTTCCGCAACATCGACCGGACTCTGCTGCTGCAAGGCTGGCAGGACCAAGGCTTCATCACGCCGGCCAACGTGGTCTTCGTCTACCTGCTGTGCGAGGCCACCCTGGACGAGAGGGTGGCCAGCGCGGCCGAGCTGCAGGGCGCCTTCCAGACCTGCTTGTACCTGGCCTACTCCTACATGGGCAACGAGATCTCCTACCCGCTCAAGCCCTTCATGATCGAGGCCAACAAGGACGTGTTCTGGGAGACCTCGCTGGGCATCATCGAGCGGCTCAGCGGCAAAATGCTGCGGCTCAACGCGGACCCGCACTTTTTCACCGAGGTCTTCCAGGAGCTCAAGAGCCAGCGGGACTGCGGCGAGGCCAACCTGGACCGCTGACGCTCGTGCAGGCCGACGCAAATACGAAAATAGGGGGAAAAAAAATCACAGAAGGGCGGCTTTGAATGTAACGGCCAATCCGAAAGGCTGGATATCGCGAATGCGGCATTAGTGTGTGTTTAGACAGCAGGAGAATTAACTACTCATGCATGCCATCAATGGTGCATTGTCCCCCCCCCTTTTTTCTTTTGTTAAATTATGAACACATCTAAATGCTAATTTTATTCATAATTAGACGGCTTTCTGGCGCAGAGTGCTCGAGGACCAGAATAGATGATTGCTGTTAAGCGCACGGGCTGAGCTCTCCAAGGTGCTGACCTCTGCACCCCCACGCCCTCCACACACATTCACTGCTAGAGTGGTGCCTTGAGATACAAGCTTAATTCGTTCCGTCAAAACGCTCCTAAGTCAAAATCATTGCGTCTCAAATCATCTTTCTGAATAAAAACAGAATTAACCTCTTCCAGCTTCCTGTAAATAACAAAACCATTTTTAAAAAAACATCAATTCTGACCAATTCATTGCGTATCCTTCTAGTGTGTCCACAACTTGGCCACAAGGGGCAGCATGACACAGCTGCATAGACAAATGATGAAAAATCTTCTCCAAACCACTGCGAGTCACGTGGATGCTGTCAGTCATTTTTCGCAGAGGATAAAGAATATGTGCCCTTGTGTATTGTGATATTGTCTATTTGCGTGCGTTGCTGCACCATTGGTGTTCAAACATCCGTTGCTTACAGTGTCATAGCAGTGCGGCCGTCGATGCCAAGCGTCAGTCTGCAGTGATATTTTTCCATTAAGTGTTAGCATTAAACTAGGTGAAAGCACGTGAGTTCAGTTCACTGACACCAGACACGTTTCCACTTGCAAGTCAAAGCAAAAAAAAATTATTTAAATAGCCGAATGACTGCTCACACCTTGAAAAAAAAATCGTAAATCAGGTTACTTGTATCTCAAGGCACCATCGTATTTATCGCCACAATACAGTCATTGCGAACTTCAACCCAAACTTTAGCACAAAATGCTTTTTGCGGGGAGGCGGGGGGTCCCTGCCTGGAGATCAAAACACATAGATATTTCCTTTTGGATTTTAAAATACAATTTTAAGATGTGAAACAGCCAAACTGTTTGCATGGCTATTGAAGGGGAGGATTTCATCCAAATTCCAGCTGTCGGTTTTATATTGCGGTTGATTGTCTTTGCAGTGGTGCCTTGAGATACAAGTTTAATTTGTACCATGACGGCACTCTGATCTCACAATCATCTTTCCGCACCCAAATGAATGTAAAGGTCACCAGATTTGCTTTCCTTTAACCTGCAAACGCGGAAGATGCCAGCACAGAACACGGCTGCAGCTCGAATGTTTCGTCCGTCAGCATTCTTCGGTGTGGTTTATTCGCAGTTGGCAAACCAGTGCAAACTGGTGCATTAGCGCCACCAACTGCACTGTCGCTCCACTGCAACGATATCAACTTGAATTGTTGGGTGTCCAAATGTCGTGAGTTTTACTGTCTCCATCTAGTGGTGGCAGCTTGAAGAGCACTGTCAAATTTTTGCGTGTTATCTCAAGCAGTCAGAGACACACACAAAAAAAAAAACATTCAAGGATTTGGAAAAAAATTGTTAAGGTCAAATTTTAAGGCATCACTGTATTGGGTGGAATGTATTATTGTTGTTTTCCAAGAAATCACTTGGACAATCTCATACGTGCCAACGGTTTCATTGTCTTTGCCTGCTACGGTATTGTTTACATCGTTCATATTTTACGTTCTTTGTGGGCCAAGCGCAACGAAAACACGCAGGAATGTTTTCCGTTTATGTTCGCTTTTTTTTTTTTTTTGCAGACTGACAATATGTAAATAGTGAATGTGAGTATTGACTATTGTGTCATTTGCACATCGGTGTCAGTTTCTGAACGACATGATCACACGCCTCTGAAAGCGACGCTACACGTGGACAACAAAGAGTAGCTAGGCAACATTAGTTGTGTATTATGCTCATCATGGTTTGTATGATGTCGTGTTGTGACGCCATCGCTCCAAGTGGAATGTCGTGCTGCTACGTTTTGCACAGCCGTGAACAAACGTTGGATGTTTTGCGCACGATTCGTGGTCATGTACCAAATATTCCTCCGGGGGGCGCTGGATAGTTTGCCCTTAATTTATTACATTTGCAGCTACGGATGAAGGACGAGCACCTGTGAACTCGGCATTTTGTACAGCACATTTTCCAATCTGACTGGAAACGTGTTCATTCGCGTGTTAGCTTGGCCGGCGTGATACACGCTCGGTAGTCAACCGCATCTCGCGCGACATGTTTATACAGTCAATGCAGTGCAGTTATTGTTTTTTGGTGACCAGGGTGAAATAAATCCTTTCAAAGACTGCCTCTCGCATTTTTGTTTTTTTGTGGCGGCGTACACCCTGGACTGGTCGCGAGTCCACTTGCGGGGCACACATACGAAGGCGGGCAACCATCGGCATCTATACTTTGAGTCTTCAAAATGGATGCCGCTCGGGTCACTTGATCGTTACGGTTGTGTTTGTGTGCATTTCTGTTACGTCTGAGAGACTTTCAGTTGTCGCGAGAGCATTTCGCCTGTGAGGAAAACCGGTTTCATTCGCAAAATCCTGTGAGAGGAATGTGAGGCAGTCCCGAAGTTGCTCATGTGAAAGGATTTGTCTGAATGAAGCCATCTCGTCCGTGTGGGCCGGCCCGGAGACTTCCTTCATTTGATTGGCTACATTCTGCTGCAGTCTCAAAACTCTCACTCACTCCCTCTTTCTCTCACACATTTTCTGTTCACGGGGACCTGTGGTTTCTATTTACAGAGCAAAATGGAAGCCGCGACGACCAAAAAAAAAAAAAGAGAAAGTAGAACAAGGAAATGTTCCAGTTTCTCAGTGTCCCTTTCATAGAAATTCTGCAATCTCTGAATCCGGGATGTGACTGCGTGTGGTGAATATTTCTTGAAGGCTGCCAGTTCTCGCCTTGGTTCTGTGACTTCATTGCAGATCCTGCAGCACTCTTATGTAAGAGGCTGACTCCACTATTAGCATTCAACCCTGGTCGGTGTCTGACGGTCTGTCTGTCTGCCCGTCCGCCCGCCCGCTCACTCGCTGCATTCTTCTTCTCATTCTGCTGCGTCTCTATAGCAACGGCGAGATGTGAATGAGAGCCGGACAAAGTGTGAGCAGCTCAGAGCCGAGAGCAAGTTGGTCCTGTGCGCAACCCCGAGCCGCGCCAAAAATAAGGGGCAAAAAAAAACCATTACATTTTCAATTTGTAAAGGGCTAGTATCAACCAATAAAATCAGCCGGCCCTAATTATCACTCCGACTATATCACTGATGCCATTTTCTTCCACTACTCCCACCATTTGTTCAACCACCAGTACGACTATTACCACCACTTAGCCGAACAATTCATTCATTTATTTGCTCAGCCCGAGCACCACCCCAACTACTAATACAACTACGACCACCACCACAACCACTACTAAATCCACTACCACTACTCTTAGCACTACTGCTGTCACTACTACTACTTCCACCAGCACCACTAGCACTACAGCCACCACTATGACTACCACTACAGTACTAGTAGCCTCCAGTACTACGACTCCACTTGTCCCACGACCACCTTTCCTTCCATTGCTACCTGCACTGTAAAAACCACAACACAAAGTTCACTCCATTTGTTTTTTATTTTCTTTTTTTACAGTGTATTACAATTCACGCTACCAAATGTACTACCACTAGTATCATTTTCACCGCTACCAATACTTCGAGAAGAAAAAAAAAAAAATAGATGGACATTTACTCTCCATATAACTGAAAGTGAAAACACACATTTTGGAATGTGTTTCCAGTGTGTATTTAAGGACACACACAATTTTGGTAGCAAAATCAGCAAAAACAAGGAAGTGATTGTGACGTTCACGGGGGAGATATTAAAGGAAGGAAAAGCCGCATGCTCGGTATTTATATGTCCAATTCCTGTGAGGCTAAATGTCCCACGTCACAAAAAATAAACAACAAACGTAAACAAAGTAAGCGGACACCTCAATGGGATTATTTCTATTTTGCCGTCTTGCCCGCTAAGCTCTTCAACACGATTACCGCGGTGTTGACCCGTTTGTTTGAGAGCACTGAGACGAACGGAGACTTATCCGAGCAACTTCGTTTATATTTCACTCTGAAATTTTTTTCGTCGACTGCCACATTGTGCACGATACAACGTCCGACTCATTTGAATCGAGACATAGATGTTACGCAACAATTTCTTTTATTCAGCCGCACGCCTACAAAGTGTCCTTTGGTGTCCTTTTCCTTTAATTCACCGATGAATCATTTCGCAGCGCATCAATCTGCATCCCGATTCATTCACTGATTGTTGTGTAAGAGCCTAAATCCGGCCATGGATTTTGTTCAGCAAGTCAGAGGCTTTCATATTCATCCCATTTGGGACACTTGCTACATTTGCTCTCGTACTGCACCAAAATGTGTCTTCCCTAGCCTGGAGCTTGGCCCAGATGTACAAGCATACTCTTCTTTGTTTTATCACTTGAGGGTTTTTCTCGCGCTCTTTTCTCTCTCTCGCAAACTCTCCATCTCACTCCCTCGTGTTCACAAGTCTATTTCAGTAGCGTCTCGGTGTGCGGTTCTAATTAGTTAGCATTCTCTCCAGATGGGCGAGTGACTCATTGACTGCAGAGTTAACTTGACACAAAGCCCACAGAGCATCCGAGTCCATTTGACGCTGGCACACAGAGACCTGGTTTCCCTTTCACGTAATATGTGAATCACAATCAGTAATCAGTCACTGGGCGAAAATGTGAATGGAAAAATGACAATTGAAAGATCAAGGTCAGAAGTGAGTCATTGCGTGCTCACGCCGCATTGTAGGCCAGCATGTATTCCTCTTTGAGATCAGTCCTAATGCTCTCTAGTAGCTGGTACCAAAGAATTTCTCTTTTTTTATGTCTGGCATGGAAAGATTTAAACATGTACATTTTATGACAGGTTATCTCATAAATGGACTATGGGGGAAGCACTGCTATTTTTAATCACCAACAGAGACGGCGGAAAAATACAATTGAAGACAAATGTGTCGTAGTACCAAAGCCCGCCAGTGAGAGGCAGCATGGCCCCAAATAGGAATCCAAACTGACAGAAAACAAAGAAGAAAGTGCAACAGATAAACATTTCAAAGAGGCTAGGCTAACTGTTGGCTTCTTTGGCAACTGACGAGTGTAAACGCAAAATGACTCGTAAGACACATTATCGAACAACTTCAAAAATAAGACAAACCGGGCAATTGTAAAGAAAGTCCGACAAAGAAAGACTCTGTGCAAATGTGCTAAGCCAAGCAGTGCTAAGTGGGGCACTGCTAACTGCTTGTTTCTGGAAGCTATTAATCACTTTGTTCAAGTTCAAAGTCAACTTTATTGTCAAATGTGCTCCATGTGCAACATACAGCACAGATGAAATGTATTTCCTCACATACATACATCATACAGTAATCAGCACTGGCATGTCAAGCCACCGTTGGTACAAATCAAGGTATGAATGAATGGCTACGTAGAGCTTACCGGGACCCTTTTTTTTTGGAAGGGCTGAGTTTCCACTGCAGGTCCAACTGGCAAACTGTTAATGAGCCAAAGCAAAGCCTTTTGTAGCTAAATCAACGAGGGCTGTACCACGTTTTTGCAAAGTGTAGGGGTGATTTGCTGAGCTTTTCCCTAAAATGTTATTTTATAGGCCACAATAGTGTGAATTCATGCGGTAAAGTCAAACTGATTGATTTTCAAACGACTTGTAGGCCGAAGAGTTTTCTCAACAATGATGCAAAACGATGGCCTATAAGTGACTTTAAGAATATCTCACCACATGAGGACACTTCTTGATCTGGCCAATAAGGGCAGTGTCTCCCAACACACCAATCCCTCATGAGAAAAATCTCACGGACACAATCGAGCAAAAATGTCACAAAAAGTTTGGATGATGATCTTCTTCATTCGCTAAGTGACACACTCCATGTGAAATATGGGCCTTTTTAATTGTACACAAAGCTGACATTGATGACGTGTTCTGTCGTTGGAATGGTAACAGCTTGATTGCGGCAGCTGCCATCAAATGGAACTGTTTTTTTTTTTTTTTTTAACTCTTCTGCTTGTCACTGTATGTTGTTGGCATCCAAAGATGCATTTCCCAAAGCACCCTTGATGAGCTCTCACGGCACAGTGCTTGGGACTCACAGTTTTTTTCACAAAGGGGTGCAATCTGAGCTTTGTCGACCTGATCATGAAGTGGCTTGCCATGATAGTTTGCAATTTTGTGCAAAAGCAGGCCGCCCAATTTTGGCCAGCCAGAAAAATCGTAAAGACTTTGTTCTGAGGGAAAGGTCAGTGATAATGTCATTTTTTTTTTCCCCTCCATATTTCTTCTGCTGTGTTTTCTTATGTCTCCCTGCCTTGAGAGCTCACACTCTTCTTCCTGCGGCTCAGGAAGGAAAACACCCACCAAGTGTTATGCAAGGTTACTGATGAGGAGAGTTGCTTAGCAGCAACAGTTGAGGTGAGATTAGCGGCATGCGTGGTGGAGCCTGGCAATAAGGATCATTTTGCTATTATTAACTCAAGCTATAGTCAACCTGGAAGCACTACTTTGAAGTGACATTGGAGTCGTTTCATTGTGTGTGTGTGTGTGTGCGTGTGTGTGTGTGTGTGTGTGTGTGTGTGTGTGTGTGTGTGTGTGTGTGTGTGTGTGTGTGTGTGTGTTGTATCATCATACCGCAAGTGTCACGTGAGCACTGCGGACATTTTGGGGTTAATCTGTAATTTGCAAATGCATCGAGGCTGCATATCTATCCTGTGTGCACCCTGTTACGTAAGACAATTTCTGGTGATGAAGAGACAGCGCCGCCAGCTGGTTGCAAGGTGGTCATTGCAAATGCTCGTCAATGCTTTGCCAGTGGAGCAAGCAAAAAAAAGAAAAAGAAAAAGAGTAACACATGTAAAAATATTTAAAATGTTCAAAAAATAAATAAAACATTATTTTGTCACACAAAAAATAGTTTTGTAATGACGAAAAATGAGAGAAGTAACTTGTTGATGCTACTTTTATGCTAATAAAAGTCAAAGTAAAAGTGAAGTAAAAGTAAAATAAAAAGATGATTTGATTTATAATATTACTCCAATATTATTTTATACTGCATTTGCACTATTTACACGACCAAACGGCAATACAGTAAACATCGAGGAGTTCCTCCATTGTCAAGACGTACGACGTTTCTCAAGTTAAGAAGGGCCACGCAGTTCAAGACGGCACGCTTAGTTCTTAGCCATACTTGGTGTTTGTCATTATGTGTTGCCGAGAAACGTTTGAGTACAAATTCGAGTGACGTAGCCTTAGTGGGAACGTTACTGCGTCGTAAATCGAGCACCCCCTGTACGATGAAATACGCGAGGCGTTCGCTGTCGAGTATTGGCCGCATGATGGCGCCAAAGCTCTACTAATGTCGAGCCGTCTTTCGGTTGCATTTCATTGACGCTGAAAAATAAGCACATACATTTATGAAACAACAAGAAAAATAACATTTTATTTTCCTTCCAGACCACTTTATAGTCTATTTCAAACAAACAATCCCCACTGGTGAGATGGGTGAATCCTTCAGGAATTTCCCGAGTAATTAATATTTGTGTAATCCATTCACATCTTTTTTCAGGTTTTTTTTTTATTTGGTTTAAATACAGTATTTAAAAGGGCACGTCTAATTATTATCTCAAGCGTGTGTAGCACTGAACAAATTGATCAGAATTTGGAGAACGCCATGAAGTGCTTGACTCGCGAAAGAGTCATTTCCAACCGAGTTTAGCATTTTCTCGCTCAATTTCAGAATTTTCCCCGCACAAAAATAAGTCAGAAATGAATCAGGCATAACACTCAACAAGGAAAGCAATGTTTTATTTTATTTTTTTCTGGTCAGAAATGCACAAAAAGTACATTTTGGGATTTGACACCTTAATCATAACCCTAATGTGCTTCCTATTTTTTGAGGCAACTCATTTTTTTACTAGAAAGTACATTCGTTAAGTACTGTTCAGTTTTACCGAACTTTGAAGGTGGATCTACATTTTCATTCCTATATTTTGGAACTGATTGTTCTATCTGTTAATTCAAAGTGGAGTCTACTGTTTCCAAGCTGCAAGCAAGATTTGAATATCCCAGACCAAGGCCGCGCCCCCTCACGGCATGAAACGTTCTTATAATGTCCACTGGAAGCAAACTGACAGCGAGCCAGGGCTGCACTGGTAGCTTGGTTTATCCGTGGTGGAAAGTTGCCAACAACGAAATGTTGCCGATTTTTGATGTTGCGGTATTTGGAATGTTCAGTCATTTAGAAGTAAGAGCGAGGTGATCAACTTACCTGATGACCTGTTGAAATTGTGACGTCGGCAATAACAGACGTCACTTAAAATAATTAAATAAGAGGCAAAAGACCGCAGTTATATACCCTTAAATTTGCTCGGTCAAAGAAAAATATAGAGCACTTGGGTCAATTTGACAAATGTTATCCAAAACAACCTTTTTTAAATTTTGCACAAAAACATTCAAATTGACCCAAGTAGCGGTCGGTCCCCCCCTTGCCCCATAATTGGGTTATGTTTGACACAACCGCAGGTCTCTTGGCGGTTCTTGGAGAGATCGCTTATTTTTGTGTGCGCGTGTGAACCAGCGCCGCACACGTCACGCTCGCACCCCGGAAGCGACTGCGACGCGCGATCCTTCCTCTCCGTGACGTCACCTGCGCCAAGACGTCAGTCAGTCAATTGTAGGGATTATTAATGTTGCTCAGCGTGTTCATGCCGTTCACGCCGCAGCCGATGTGGCTCGGCGACACGGTGGCGAAGGGGCCGGGGGGCTGCAGGTTGGCGCCGTGGTGATGGGGATGGTGGTGGTGGTGATAGAGGGCGGCGGCCGACGGCGAGCCGGCCCAGTAGGAGAAACCAGACGGGCCGACGGCGGGCGCCACATGCAGGTTGAGTTTGGAGATGCCCGAGAAGGGGATGGGCGAGAAGTTGCCCTGGAACTTGTAGAGAGCCTGCTCGGTGGAAGAGGGCTGGCACACTTGCGCCAGGCCGTGGAAGTCGAACTTGTAGGCGTAGCGCTTGCCGTGCACTTTGGTCATGATGTTCTTGTCGTAATAGTAGCGCAGCGCCCGACTGAGCTTGTCGTAGTTCATGTTGGGCTTGCTCTTGCGCTCGCCCCAGCGCCGCGCCACCTCGTCCGGGTCGATCAGCTTGAACTCGCCGTTGGTGCCCTCCCACGCGATGCACGACACGTTGCTGCTGTCCGAGAGCAGCTCCAGCAGGAACTGCCACAGCTGGATCTGGCCGCTGCCTGCGAGACGTTGGCGGAAGCGGTTGAGGCCGCGTGAATGGTCAGCGTCCGGAAATCAAGACAATAAAATACAGCAACTCGTCTGCAAATTCGTCGTAGCGGTAAAAAATAATAATGGGAGTTATCATAACAATAGAGGAATGATTACGACGACGACGACGACGATGATGATGATGATGATCATGATAAAAAGGACAACAATAGCTAGAATAATGAAAACAGAAATAACGTTCAAAATCGTTGACGGCGATGATAATGAAAACAGAAATGACGTTAAAATTGATGATGATGAGGAGGAAGTTGTTATTATTATGAGCAATAATGATAATAGCAATACTTATGATACGAGAAATAACATTCAAATTAATAATGAGGATAACGAATATAACAAAAAAAGGATGATGATGATGTAGAAATAACGTTAAAATTGATGACGATGATATCTGATGAAGGTGATGATCATAATGATTATGCGAACAGAAATATGTTAAAATCAATAATGATGATGAGAAATACAACTGAAGTAAATGAAAATGATGATGAATTAATCATGTCATTATTATTACTACAAAAATAACGTCTAAATGATGATGGTCCTATCAAAACATTATAAATTATATTTTCTATTATACGACAGACTGGCTGTGCCGGTTTCATCAATTCATGAAGGATTTGCCAGATTGCATTTTATTTAATCACATAGGTGTTTGTTATCCTTAGTCTAAAAGTACAATTATTTTTGCTGTTTTTCTTATTCTTATGAAATTGTTTTTATTTTTCCTTTTAAATGTTGTCCTTTTTTTCTGGGTGAATTATTTTGGGGAAAAAAGACAAAAGCCTCATTGGATTTTATTTGGCCTTGAGTTAGATGTGTGAAATAACTTTCTATTCTTGGAATTCAATTAAAATATTTGTTCTTGTTCATTTTCATTTCTGCCGTTGTATTTTCTGCCACCTTTTCTGAAATGAAATCACAACAAATCAACTGTCTTCATTGATCTTAACATTTTTCTATTTTTATTGCATTGTATTTTATTACCTAAAATATCGGAAGCAATTATTCATCGATAGTTTTTTATCATAACTGTATTTTATTTTTTTCCATATGGAAAATATGATCAGCTCCAAATATGAACTTATTTTTCATCCCCTTAAACATCATTGCCTTTTGTGCGCCTGGCGTTATTCTCGGGATTGTTTTCTGAAAGTCCAAAATAGAAATTTCTTTTTTTATTCTCTCTCCGTGAAAATAATGATTTGACAAATCTCAGCCTGCGAACACACAAAATGAAAGAGAACACAGAAATGCAAAGCATTCCGCATGTTCAAGTGTGACGATGTAGAAAAATGGCGAAGACCTGCTGAGCTTCACGAAATAAAATCCATTTGTTGATATATTTTTTGATAGAGGCGACGGTATCATCTATTTATGTTGGTATCGTATTTGAAAGGGTCCTCACCTTTTTGTGCTCCGGTATTGATCGGACCCCAGGATGCTCCTTTGTTGTCTTTCAACAGATTTTCTGTCGGATCTGAAATCGGAAAAGGGGAAAAAAACTAAAAGTCAATTCCAAGAAATCACTTCAAGCTGACGGATTTCCGCGTTCGCGACAGACACAAGAAAACCCAAAAAGTCTGTCCTAACGAAACGTCGTCATCGTGCGAGAATTCGCTTCGTGTGACGAAAGTGCTGCCGGTGGTGCTCAGTGAGGTCTTGGTGGCGCTGGTCCGGGCGGGTCCGGCTCCTCGGAGGAGCCAGGAAACGCGTCCAGGAAGACGGATTTCCGATTTCCGACAAAAGAGCGCACGAGCTCGCAGATTGAAAAGAAGGCGACCCACAGCTCGCGGGAGCGGAAAGCCGCGCAACGGATGGAAAACGTCGCCCGCCCCGACGCTTCTGTATTCAAAAAAAAGAAAAACAACTCCCGTTTAGGGCCCAAAGCGACGCACCTGAGAGGAACATGTTGAACACGAGCTTTCCTCCGCTCTCCCTTCTCATTGTGCTCACTTGTGCACAAAAGGCTTGGCTTTCATTTGCTTGCTGCAGGCGGAGGAAAACGGGGGGATTTTTTATTAAACTTTATCTCATAACTGGGATCTGGAATAAACGCGAGTGGACAGATTGAAGTTTCCAGGCAACTGTCAGCGGGCGCCCCCATCTCGGAGACAATATTCAGACAGCAATTTCCTCTGCTGCATTGCTTTAATTAAAAGAGCAATTTACCTCTGTCAGACCGCCTTGGCGCCCACAATAAAAAAAAAAAAAACGCGAGCAAGGGCGATAGAAATTGGGCCCTTATCAATCCGCCATCACAGTTTAATAAAGTCGCCGCGTTAAGATCTGAGTTTCTATGGTGAATTGAAGTGTTTGACATGGAAACCAGTTCACGTCTTGCTTGATTTTCCGCCTCTTTTGCTCTCTGCAAACAGACAAGACTGCACTTCGGACAGGCTTTACCTTGACGAGCACGCTCGAATGGACGTCGGACAACACGGACGCTGCAAACCTGATGCTGCGTGCCAAAAAAAAAAAAAAAAGAAAAAGCACAAATGGGAGGGATGGACAAAGGCATTGAAAAAAAGGGTGCAGCATCCCTCTAAATTCACATTATTCTATTTGTTCGATGGGCGAAAAAAAGAAATCAATAAATCTAATCAAAAATGCTGAGCACCATTGAAATACATAGGCCTGTTCACCAGGAAAAAAAGAACATTAAAAGTGTCTTATTGTAAGTCATTGTAACGCTTATGGAACATTAACACTGTGATTAAATACGAAAAAAAATCGACGTAATATGATTCAATTCAAGTGTATTGCACATGATGATTCCAAGCAAGGTTATTGGAGTTCACGAAAACAAGCAAGATAATTAGAAAAAAATTCCCGAATGAAATAAAATATCATCAAAAATGCTTTGAAAATAACAAAAAATTGTGCATGTACCTAAGTAAAATTCACTGTAATCGAAGCGAAATTATCCTTTGTTATCCTTTTTGTAATCAATATCAGCTTTTGGGGTTTGTTTTTTATTTTGGTATTGGGGAGAGGGAAACGAAACAGTCGTTTGAGAGTTGTGGTTTACTTTATTACAGAATACTTTTTTAAAATCTTGCACTGAACAAATACTCCATCATTTTAAAAAAACTAAAACTAATACTAAAACCAATAAAAATTAAACTTAAAAAAGCACTTACAGAAAAATTAAAACAATTACAAACTAACAAACTGGTTCTAAAAAAACAAAGCAAAAGTGAAAACAAGATAAAGAACAATACCAAATTATTATAAAACGGCTTCTGAAATGCACCTGCTTCTTTAGATTCAATTACAAAATAAAATCTAATCTATTGGATTTGAAAGTAAAATACACCTGAAATGTACACAAAAAACATGCGTTGGGCTGGATTTTTTTTAAATTTCGAACTGTTGAAACAACATGCAGTTTGATCAGTTCAATTAACGATTCTATTGCTTACCACAAGAGGGAGTCGATTTACCACAACTGGTTTTAAAATGATGAGATACAATGATTTCACAAAACGCGATCAATTTCATGTTAAAATTAGGAAATGTTCTCGTTAAAATGTGATAATTTCTCATTTTCAACATGAAATTGATCATGTGCTGTATATCATTTTATTATAGCATCATAAAAAACGTGAACCGGAAGTCAAACATCACATTTTAAGGTGAAAAAAAATGACACTAAACTGGAGTAATTGTCACATTTTAGCATGGAACTTATCGTATTTTAAAATGGCGAAGATCACGTTTTAACGCGATAGCCTATCATCCGTCGTTGCGTATCTCGATCGGTCAGTCACGTGAACCGGATGTCAAATCTATCATCACATTTTAACGTGATAAAATGGAAATATTTTCACGTTTTGTTTTTTTTTTTTCCAGATCCACAAATATGTGGGGGGTTTTCAAACGTGTTTTTTTTAA
>NW_017804875.1:409117-419117 GCF_001891065.2 Hippocampus comes
GCCTTGGCGCCCACAATAAAAAAAAAAAACGCGAGCAAGGGCGATAGAAATTGGGCCCTTATCAATCCGCCATCACAGTTTAATAAAGTCGCCGCGTTAAGATCTGAGTTTCTATGGTGAATTGAAGTGTTTGACATGGAAACCAGTTCACGTCTTGCTTGATTTTCCGCCTCTTTTGCTCTCTGCAAACAGACAAGACTGCACTTCGGACAGGCTTTACCTTGACGAGCACGCTCGAATGGACGTCGGACAACACGGACGCTGCAAACCTGATGCTGCGTGCCAAAAAAAAAAAAAAAAAAAAGAAAAAGCACAAATGGGAGGGATGGACAAAGGCATTGAAAAAAAGGGTGCAGCATCCCTCTAAATTCACATTATTCTATTTGTTCGATGGGCGAAAAAAAGAAATCAATAAATCTAATCAAAAATGCTGAGCACCATTGAAATACATAGGCCTGTTCACCAGGAAAAAAAGAACATTAAAAGTGTCTTATTGTAAGTCATTGTAACGCTTATGGAACATTAACACTGTGATTAAATACGAAAAAAATCGACGTAATATGATTCAATTCAAGTGTATTGCACATGATGATTCCAAGCAAGGTTATTGGAGTTCACGAAAACAAGCAAGATAATTAGAAAAAAATTCCCGAATGAAATAAAATATCAAAAATGCTTTGAAAATAACAAAAAGTTGTGCATGTACCTAAGTAAAATTCGCTGTAATCGAAGCGAAATCATCCTTTGTTATCCTTTTTGTAATCAATATCAGCTTTTGGGGTTTGTTTTTTATTTTGGTATTGGGGAGAAGGAAACGAAACAGTTGTTTGAGAGTTGTGGTTTACTTTATTACAGAATACTTTTTTTAAATCTTGCACTGAACAAACACTCCATCAATTAAAAAAAACTAAAACTAATACTAAAACCAATAAAAACTAAACTTAAAAAAGCACTTACAGAAAAATAAAAACAAATACAAACTAACAAACTGGTTCTAAAAAAACAATTAAAGTAAAAGTGAAAACAAGATAAAGAACAATACCAAACTATTATAAAACGGCTTCTGAAATACACCTGCTTCTTTAGATTCAATTACAAAATAAAATCTAATCTATTGTACTTGAAAGTAAAATACACCTGAAATGTACTCAAAAAACATGCTTTGGACTGGATTTTTTTTTTTTAAATATCGAACTGCTGAAACAATATGGATGCAGTTTGATCAGTTCAATTAACGATTCTATTGTTTACCACAAGAGGGAGTCTACTTACCACAACTGGTTTTAAAATGATGAGTTATAATGATTTCACAAAACGCGATAACTTTCATGTTAAAATTAGGAAATGTTCTCGTAAAAATGTGATAATTTCTCATTTTCAACATGAAATTGATCATGTGCTGGAAATCATTTTATTATGAGATAATAAAAAACGTGAACCGGAAGTCAAACATCACATTTTAAGGTGAAAATGATGACACCCAAAACTGGAGTAATTGTCACATTTTAGCATGGAATTTATCGTATTTTAAAGTGGAGAAGATCACGTTTTAACGCGATAGCCTATTATCCGTCGTTGCGTATCTCGTAACTCGGCCAGTCACGTGAACCGGAAGTCAAATCTATCATCACATTGTAACGTAATAAAATGGAAATATTTTCACGTTTTTTTTTTGTGTGAAAATGGTCGTGTTTTAATGTGAAACGTATCACATTCAACACGAAACTCGTTACCTTCTCGTGAAACGTGAAATTTATCAGATTACAATGTGAAACTCAAAACGTTTTAACGTGGCAACCAATCACATTGAAAGGTGAAACGTAATATTGAACGTTTTTTTTCTGGTGTGGCAGCAACACACGTGCGTGGTATCATGTCAAATAGTTTAAGAACATACTTTACATGAAAGTATAATCGTCCATCTCCAAGTAATCAGAGGACTAAACCGGAGTGCTCTGCTAATCATTGCTCAAGATAGTGACTGAGCCAACACATTCATTCTGCATCAACATTGAACATTTCTGTGTGTGTGTGTGTTTTTTTTTCCATTTTCCATCCCACTCCCACAAGCGCTAAAAAGGCCCCGACAGCCTTCAACACTTCACGGGGGGGAGAGGAGGAGTCGCCACCCCCACCCCTTCGCGAGTCCGGGACGGCGTCTTCTTCTCCGCGAGGCTGACGGGTGTCTCTCGCATCCCAGACTTGCTTTAGCTGCCTGTGTCCAAATACACGTCGCAGGCAACTTAAAACAAGCCTCGAAGGCTGGACCGCATCCACCTGACCTCCCACCTCCCACTCCGGAAAGAAGTCCACCGAGGCCGTTCTGCTCCGCTAGATAGAAGCGAGAGTTAGCATGAGACTAGCGCCTTGTCCTTGGTCCAACGCTGCGGTTCCGTAGAGTGTCGTGGCCGCCCCCGTCTCGTAAATACGCTGGCAGACTTACCGTTGGCACTTTGTAGTCCAAGTGGCACCTCACCTGGACGTGAACAACCGAGCGGCGTCAGTCCTCGTCGAGTGACAGCAGAGCGGCTTTAATCCGACTGCGGAGGAATGTGTATTTGACAAAGGTGTGCGCTGTGCACACAGTTACACATTTATTAAAATATCCTGTTTTTTTGGGCGTGGGACTATAAATTCGTGCCGAGCTGTGGGTGTGTAATGCGGACTCGCACGTCCTGGAGAGTGGGAGGGGTGCGTGTGGAGGTAAACACACTCCAGGATCCACGTCTGTGACTGTAAAATAAATATGATTTTGTCACATTAGAATAGCCAAACAAAGGCTAAACTTTCCGTTCCGGTTTCCGTTTTAAACTCGAAGAATTCAAACGAAGTGCTGTTGGTGTCTTCTTTAGAATCGGGTCAAAAATGCTTTGAAAATAACAAAAAATTGTGCATGTACCTAAGTAAAATTCACTGTAATCGAAGCGAAATTATCCTTTGTTATCCTTTTTGTAATCAATATCAGCTTTTGGGGTTTGTTTTTTATTTTGGTATTGGGGAGAGGGAAACGAAACAGTCGTTTGAGAGTTGTGGGTAAAAAACTAAAACTAATACTAAAACCAATAAAAACTAAACTTAAAAAAGCACTTACAGAAAAATAAAAACAAATACAAACTAACAAACTGGTTCTAAAAAAACAATTAAAGTAAAAGTGAAAACAAGATAAAGAACAATACCAAACTATTATAAAACGGCTTCTGAAATACACCTGCTTCTTTAGATTCAATTACAAAATAAAATCTAATCTATTGTACTTGAAAGTAAAATACACCTGAAATGTACTCAAAAAACATGCTTTGGACTGGATTTTTTTTTTTTAAATATCGAACTGCTGAAACAATATGGATGCAGTTTGATCAGTTCAATTAACGATTCTATTGTTTACCACAAGAGGGAGTCTACTTACCACAACTGGTTTTAAAATGATGAGTTATAATGATTTCACAAAACGCGATAACTTTCATGTTAAAATTAGGAAATGTTCTCGTAAAAATGTGATAATTTCTCATTTTCAACATGAAATTGATCATGTGCTGGAAATCATTTTATTATGAGATAATAAAAAACGTGAACCGGAAGTCAAACATCACATTTTAAGGTGAAAATGATGACACCCAAAACTGGAGTAATTGTCACATTTTAGCATGGAATTTATCGTATTTTAAAGTGGAGAAGATCACGTTTTAACGCGATAGCCTATTATCCGTCGTTGCGTATCTCGTAACTCGGCCAGTCACGTGAACCGGAAGTCAAATCTATCATCACATTGTAACGTAATAAAATGGAAATATTTTCACGTTTTTTTTTTGTGTGAAAATGGTCGTGTTTTAATGTGAAACGTATCACATTCAACACGAAACTCGTTACCTTCTCGTGAAACGTGAAATTTATCAGATTACAATGTGAAACTCAAAACGTTTTAACGTGGCAACCAATCACATTGAAAGGTGAAACGTAATATTGAACGTTTTTTTTCTGGTGTGGCAGCAACACACGTGCGTGGTATCATGTCAAATAGTTTAAGAACATACTTTACATGAAAGTATAATCGTCCATCTCCAAGTAATCAGAGGACTAAACCGGAGTGCTCTGCTAATCATTGCTCAAGATAGTGACTGAGCCAACACATTCATTCTGCATCAACATTGAACATTTCTGTGTGTGTGTGTGTTTTTTTTTCCATTTTCCATCCCACTCCCACAAGCGCTAAAAAGGCCCCGACAGCCTTCAACACTTCACGGGGGGGGAGAGGAGGAGTCGCCACCCCCACCCCTTCGCGAGTCCGGGACGGCGTCTTCTTCTCCGCGAGGCTGACGGGTGTCTCTCGCATCCCAGACTTGCTTTAGCTGCCTGTGTCCAAATACACGTCGCAGGCAACTTAAAACAAGCCTCGAAGGCTGGACCGCATCCACCTGACCTCCCACCTCCCACTCCGGAAAGAAGTCCACCGAGGCCGTTCTGCTCCGCTAGATAGAAGCGAGAGTTAGCATGAGACTAGCGCCTTGTCCTTGGTCCAACGCTGCGGTTCCGTAGAGTGTCGTGGCCGCCCCCGTCTCGTAAATACGCTGGCAGACTTACCGTTGGCACTTTGTAGTCCAAGTGGCACCTCACCTGGACGTGAACAACCGAGCGGCGTCAGTCCTCGTCGAGTGACAGCAGAGCGGCTTTAATCCGACTGCGGAGGAATGTGTATTTGACAAAGGTGTGCGCTGTGCACACAGTTACACATTTATTAAAATATCCTGTTTTTTTGGGCGTGGGACTATAAATTCGTGCCGAGCTGTGGGTGTGTAATGCGGACTCGCACGTCCTGGAGAGTGGGAGGGGTGCGTGTGGAGGTAAACACACTCCAGGATCCACGTCTGTGACTGTAAAATAAATATGATTTTGTCACATTAGAATAGCCAAACAAAGGCTAAACTTTCCGTTCCGGTTTCCGTTTTAAACTCGAAGAATTCAAACGAAGTGCTGTTGGTGTCTTCTTTAGAATCGGGCCGCAGTCATCATGAACAGAATCACACAACGCTGAAGTCTTTAAGAATTGCAAACCCTCAAAACACTGTTCGAGGACCCAATTTTTAATGCTGCTGCATGGACGTCAACTATACATGCCCGTGTTCCATTGCGGGCAAAGATTGTGGATTCGCAAAGCATCGACTAATCAGCAGGCATTAGCATGTAAATTAAAAGTGCTGGAGCACAAACAAAAATTAGGCTTGTGCAAGAAAGACGGCCGTTTGGCCTTTAGCTTCAATCGCACCTAGCTACTGCAAGAATTAGGAATTATGAACGTTTATTTATTTGATCTTATTGTGTCCTCCTCATACACCGCACACCAAAGCAGAGCCATTCGAGCGCAACGCAAGTCAGAAACACAATGCAACCAGAAGACTTTCTTTTGGAGTAGGTCGCAATTGTGTCATAGCAGACGTGGCTATGCTAGCTAGCTAGCTAGCTAGCTAGCTAGCTAAAGACAAACAGTGAACACACCCTGTGCTGCCCCGAGGTCTACATATACAGTCGTGACAAAGGGATTGAAGATGTCACGCTAGATCCAAATGAGCAAATTGGCATCGTTAGAGGTATAAAACCCTCGCTAAAGTAACGTAGCGTGTGCCATGCTTTGGGGATTTTTATATCGTGGACGAAATGACGGATTTTGAATTTATTTAATTCAAACATGCGCATCAGGTGCACGTGATTAAAATGTGTTACACATAAACAATAGTGCTAATACATTTTAATCTTTGATGAAAGTTCTTTGATTTTCACTGCATGTCGTGATACACAAAATTCAGTTGACTTGAGCTTTATTCATCTCCCAAGAATTCTTTCTTAGGTAGGAGCTCTGCATGCGTGTGTCGCATATATACTGCGTACGTGATCACTTGAAATGTCCAAAAAAAACACTTCGGAGCAGCCTCCTTTGGAACAAAAGCCTTTATTTCCTCTTTCCAGAATCATGCTTGCGCATGGTGAAGGAAGCAGGCATTCAGACATCCAAACGTGTCGAGCCACAGTGAGAGAGAACGACTGAGTCCATCTACTGTTGCGCGGCGGTGCTCCGTCCGGTCGAAGTGAGGAAAGCATTCAGTTTTTCGGATTGGGTCAAGCCTAGTGCTGGATCCTCCGGATGGACTGCACCTGGTTGGTGTGAGCCTGGGTGCTGTACTCGTTGTAGTTTCTGTACTCGCCTTGGTGTCTGTCTCGCTCCAGGATGTACTGGTAGCCGCGGTAACCGGGGAACTGGTAGGCCACCCAGCTGTCACAAAAACACACACACACACACACGCACACACACACCCAAAGGCATTTAATCTTGATTAGTCTTAGCCAGCGAATGAAAGGGGGAAAAAAAGGCGATTTGCGCTGTTGTGGGTGTGAACACAAATGACTCAATTTGCTGCCAATCAAAGCGTTTCTTTTCTTTTAAATGTGGCACACTCACATTTCGCATGAGGACATCGGTGTGTGGAAAAGGACACAGCAATCTGTGCGTGACCGGAGCATTGTTACTGATCTCGTGTTCTTGGCCGATGTGGCAGCAGGCAACGTATGCAAATGCCCTCATCAGATACACGATGACGTGGGGATAACTGCTGGTGACTTAAATGTGTCTGCGGACTTCATGTGTCTTTCCCCAGCCCCGAACACTAATTAATTCCGGTAAAAATGTCATTCTCACAAAGAACATTATCTTGCTCAGGAAACAAGAAAATATTCTTAAAAAATACAGAGCCATATATATATACATATACATCCTTTTTTTTTTGTTTGTTTTTTGTTTACGAACATAGCAGAAGAGTTGTGGAGAACTTACGCTCCGGAGTTCACTTTGATAGATGGCACCTCTTTGGTGCACCAGCCCATGGCCTGTAGGGAGGGATAGTCGTCGCTCATTTCAAACTTACGGCCCTGGAAGTCCTCACTCTCGTACAGGGTCACCTTGCTGTCGCTGTGGTTCTGCGAGAGACAACATTTTCAGCGCATGGGAGGCAGGATCAATGACAACTTGGTTCTATCGACAGCAATGCCACTAGTGGTGCGAGGGCTCCCTCTAGTGATGTGCCAAAGAGTCACTTCCTCGCCACAGTTCGGGTTGCACGCTGATGCCGAGAGGGACAAGTGACGGCAGTTTGGCGGGTAGTGGAAAGCCCTTCAAAAATGAAGCGTGAAGCTGTGGCAGTCTCTGTTGACGTGTACCGTCAAAGTAAACATCAAACTAAGAGAATTACATTTTGTGTATTTTGAAGAACCAACTGGCTTATTCGCAGGCGTCACGCGCAAACCTCCTACAGTGAAAAAAAATGGTGCATTGAATTTACTCAATTTTTTTTTGTTTGTTTTTCGTCAAGTGGTAATTCAAATCGATTTTCATTACACCCCTAACATGCATATCATTGATATAAATATACTGTATAATTATTGTTACGGTGGCTTACAACAAATGAACATGATTAGATTGGAGGAGACTCGAGCTTTAAACGCTACCCGTGAAGTCCAATCCACAAACACACCACAAACAGCACTTACGGCACACTTGATGGGTCTGAAGGAAAGAATGTGCTCGGTCCTGTAGCTGCTGTTTCCGCTCCAGGCCTCGTAGCGAGGGTAGTCGCCCTTCTCCAGGATGAACTGCTGGCCCTGGAACTCGGGGTACTCGTACCCCACCCAGCTACAAGTGGACCAAGAGTTGACGGATGGCTGTTAAGATGCAACTTTGCATTTGCTCGGACAACACGGCCGCGCGTACGGCTCACAATAGCCTGTAATGAACACAGCGTGCAGCTGCTTTTTCTGTGAAAGGCGGCACAAAGCAAACATTTAATTCTGCTGCAGCTGAAGGCGTGTTATCTGATCGGCAGTCAGTCAGCCATTATGGCTCCCGGCCAGCAGATGCGCGCGACCGGGCGGCTCATATCGCAGCCGGGTCACACTTGATGCATGCTAACCAGAAATGCAATAATACGCACGTGCAATTGCTGCCACATCGTGGAAAAAAAAAATACACATAAATGCGGTCGTTATCGCTGTTGCAAAGTGATAACTTTCACATTTGAACATGACAAGTTTTGGGGAGGGTAGATTGTTAGCTGTAAGTCATAATCAGCTAAATTGTACTTTTAAGCTTCACTCACTGTGAATCTATCTGAATGATATATTGAGTTGGAATCTACTGAGTGTATTTGTATTTCACTTTTCGAATTGGACGTTATTAACAGGGATGTAAAAAGTCTGCACACCCCCGTCTAAAGGCAGGATTTTTGCAATCTAAAAAAAAAAATGAGCCCGACATTGCAAACGTTTTCCCACCATTAATGTAGACTATAATTCTGTAACTGCTCAAATGATTTTTTTGTAGTATTTTCGAGATGGGATGTAAAAAAAGAAAAAAAAAGTTTGCACATGTGTGCACACCCTCTCCTAAGTGGGATGTGGCTATGTTCGGATTGAACCAATCACATACAAACTCGTGTTTAATGGGACTGAGCAAACAGCTGCCACCAATTTAAAGGGCCTCTGATTAACCCCAAATTTCAGGTGTCCAAAATAGACGTTTTTTTAGAGGGGGGGGGTCAATCCTGAAGGCTTTGTGAAAAAAAGGCATTATTTATTCTTCATAACTAACTTAACTAATTCTCCCAGTTCCAGCTGAATAAAGCCAATCCCGAATAAAGTTCAGCTGTTCCAGTACCGTCGGCTTTTTGTTACATCTCCCCAATCATTGTACGAGAATGCGTTGAAATGAGTCGGACTGGTTCCCGGAGTCCTACTTACGGTCCGTTCTCGACCTTGATGGAGCGGATCTTGTTGAAGCCTCGCTCCATGATGTTCTGGCACTCCAGCATGAACTCGCAGCGCTTGCCCTGGAAGTTCTCTTCTTCCCAAACAGTAATCTTGAACTGGCCCATTTGCTCCAACTGCTGAGTGTTCATGGCTGCTCCCGCTGCTTCCGCCGTCACACTGTGCTCTCTGGACGAGGCATCGCGCATGAGAATTGAATGGAGCGACCGGGTCGATGAACACTCCTCTCACATTTGCTACATTGGAAATGTTTAAGGCTCAATTTTGTGTTATCGAAATCAAAGAATTTTTTATTAAATACGAAAGGGGGGTTATCCTGTGTTTTTTTTTTTTTTCATTTTGTTACAATGACCATATACCGTAATCGCACCATATCAAAAGGTGTAGTGTCAGTTACGGGTGCTGTATTATTGGAAGCATGCATGGGAAAACGTACGCGAGCTTAAATAATACTTATCATCCAAAAATATTTGGATGATAAGTAAGAAAGGAGTTCTATCACAAAATCTTCCCCAATTTTTAAAAAAAAAGACCTTTAAAAAGGGTGAATTTGACCTGCAACAAGGTTTAATGAGCATCGTCTTGTCCTGGAAATGGAAATTGATCAACGCAAGATCGTCACGATTAAGAAATGTAGCTCTACTATATGAAAATGACATGGTTTGACAGGTGCAATATTTCCATTTTTTTTAAGGGAAAATTTTAGCTTTTTTTTTTTTTTTTTAGTCAAAAGTAAAGAACAAGGTTAATACCAATCCGGGTATTTGTCATTTACACTTAACTGCACGGTCCAAAAAACATGGATGAATTCACCCGCTTTTATTTAAAACCTATCACAATGACACCGACCGGTCAGAAACATTATTTTTATTCCATCCCTCTAAACAAAAAAACTAGCATTTTGACTATGACCTGCGTTCACAGAGCTGACTCCAAATCGAATACATTGACATACTTACAGACGGTACTGAGGTGGGACAGATCCAGTAAAATCAATGACGGGGTAGAGAGCCTCGCTTGCCCCTTTATAGGACCGGGTCCCCCTGGACCATCCGCCCGGCGGCCTTGCACACTCAGCAGCCCGGCAGGCCTCGCTGAAAGGGCGGCATTAGCCGCGTGCTTTGTGGAGGCTTCGCAGCGCCATTGTCCTCAGAGCCCACAAGCCACTTAGTCATCACTATGACAGCCGCTGCCC
>NW_017804875.1:421590-423847 GCF_001891065.2 Hippocampus comes
GCTGCGCCCGACACCAGCAAAAAAAAAAAAAAAAAGCTACTTAGTCGGCCAACCCAGAGAGGGAACAAGCCTCGGGCATTTGCATGACTCTTGATTATCAGTAACTGTCAGAGGAAACAACACGCGCGCGCAGACACACACACACACACACACACACACACACACACACACACACACACGCACACACATAGCCTCTGGGACTACTCAGGCAACCATTTCAAGATAGTAGAGCGCGGCGGCAGTTTTGCAGGCTCCACAAATGCAATCATCTCGCTGGTGTGTAGAAACAGACAGTCGGGTCTTCATGGTGCCGAGACAAAAGGCCAACTCAACATGGAGCAGAGTTCACAAGGTGACTGGTGCGTCCATGCAGGCCTTTATTAATGGATCACGGCAAATCAGCGTATTCGTGATGTGAATGATTGCGCTCTCAAAATGCAGACGGGGTGTGTCGTCGAATCCAAATACTAAATCAACAAATTCCAGCAAACAAGGTTGAGAGCAAAAAAAAAAAAAAAAAGAAGCACAGGAAACAGAAAGACGACATTGGTAGAGACAACAGCATTGACAACAATGAACTATGAGAAAGAGAACTAAATACAAGCACTCAGAGGAGACAACGAGGCACACGGGGACAAGACAGCGATGGGAGAAAAGGAGCTGCTTGGTAGACACAAGGAAGACAGTTGACGAGAACAGGCGGAAACCAAACGAGCGAGACAAGACGTGAGTGCGTGTGCGCGTGTGTGCGTGTGTGTGTGTGCGTGTGTGTGTGTGTGTGTGTGCGTGTGTGTGTGTGCGTGCGAGAGCAGTTTTGTAAGCCATCTATTGTTGTTGAACATGTTTGTGTATGTCGAGCAGGTGAGGCTCAGGCAGCCAGGTGAAGCTTATGTGGACACAGATGTCACAAGTGGGTGGTCCAAAGCAGAAAGCACCACACATATACATACTGTATATATATATTGCTGTTCTATTTTAGGAAAAAAAAAAGATCCATGTACTACTACAGCGGTTACATGTTGTGCTGTCATCATAGAAGGTACAATAACTTTATTGTGCGAGTTGTGCTCGAGGATGTGTGTTAACAGTGCAGAGCAAGCTCTTGTTTCTGAATCACTATGAACACAATTATTTGAATAGTCAGTGAATGCACCTGCACACACATGCAAGAGCGTTTGCATACACACACACACACACACACACACACACACACACACACACACACACACACACACACACACACACACACACACATGCACACACGTGACTTTTTGTCACCGCACTGAATGACCTTCTTCAGGTGGAGGGTTGCCAGGCAACTAATCCAGGTACGGGTGATGCGAATTGGACATCTGCTCCTACAACATCTGAGCGTGGACGTCCCGAAAAGCAGCTGGTGGACCATTTGTCACCTTTTCGGTGCCTCGTTCATTCCCAAGGTGACGTCGACAGCAATATGGATTATTATGCGGTGTGTATTATTGAATTGTGGTGACAGGCGCACACAACACACACACACACACACACACACACACACACACACACACACACACACGCGCACACACACACACACACACAGAAGAAGGAAGGAAGGACAGAAGGAAGGAAGAAGCACACCCAGTGACATTCTTGATTGTCCCGCTGCTGCTGTAGCAAACAGCGTGTTGCTTTTTTCTTTTTAGGGTCATCGCATAAGTAATTGTACGTGGTTGATTAGAATGACACCAAGGAGCGTAAATTGATTTTTTTTTGTTTTGCGGCAAAGACGAACACATTGTATTTTATATATTTTATATTGATAAAAAGCAACAATAATCCATGCCCATGATGAAGTCGTACTTTGCCTCACCAAAGATACACGCAGGCACCCACGCAGCAAAAAAAAAAAAAAAATCAAAATTGGCTACAGCAATCGTCACACTCAAACTCCTAATACGACTGATGCCATTTTTCAAATTCCATTCATGATACTACTTTTAATAACAATCCAGTACTGGTAATACTTGGACCTACTTATTACTGCTAGGAAGGCAAACTATACTGACAATACCAACAATGAGAATACAGGATACTAATAACACTCATGCTTTGTACTACCACTGATGTACTTCATTCGGGGTTGAAATGTGGAACGAAGGAAGGATTTACATCATATACATAAACATACTCTCAGGAGATCACAACAATACGGCGTTTTATATTAATGACCGAATACCACAATACTTATTCACCTTGCGCCACGTATTGAAATGAGTTA
>NW_017804875.1:426230-428581 GCF_001891065.2 Hippocampus comes
CACACACATAGCCTCTGGGACTACTCAGGCAACCATTTCAAGATAGTAGAGCGCGGCGGCAGTTTTGCAGGCTCCACAAATGCAATCATCTCGCTGGTGTGTAGAAACAGACAGTCGGGTCTTCATGGTGCCGAGACAAAAGGCCAACTCAACATGGAGCAGAGTTCACAAGGTGACTGGTGCGTCCATGCAGGCCTTTATTAATGGATCACGGCAAATCAGCGTATTCGTGATGTGAATGATTGCGCTCTCAAAATGCAGACGGGGTGTGTCGTCGAATCCAAATACTAAATCAACAAATTCCAGCAAACAAGGTTGAGAGCAAAAAAAAAAAAAAAAAGAAGCACAGGAAACAGAAAGACGACATTGGTAGAGACAACAGCATTGACAACAATGAACTATGAGAAAGAGAACTAAATACAAGCACTCAGAGGAGACAACGAGGCACACGGGGACAAGACAGCGATGGGAGAAAAGGAGCTGCTTGGTAGACACAAGGAAGACAGTTGACGAGAACAGGCGGAAACCAAACGAGCGAGACAAGACGAAAACGTGGGACAGAGGAAAACAAAACGTGACACAAAATTCAGCAATCAATTTCAAGTGAATGGGGATCGGCACACATCATTTAAAGTGCTTTTGAATACCCCAAAAGGACTCCAATAAATGTCCCTCACAAAAAAAATAATAATAATAAAAAAAAAACACTTTGGATGGAATTGATGACAGGATTTTTTTTATTGAAATATGCAAATGAAAATAAATGCATTGCTTAAAAAAAAAAAAAAAAAAAGTCAGGTTTTTGCAAAAGGCCAGATGGGGTCACTTGGGGTCAATGTGCACATGTGCCTGCTTGGTTATGTCGTGTTATAATAAGGCCATAGTGTTGTAGAATATGATATTTATTTTCTGTTTGTTGTTGGGAGGGGCCGAGCATCCACGTGGAGACAAAATAGCTGCGAGCTCCTCCGGCTCCCGGAGCTGTTGGGAAGGGTGTAGCCGTAGCACGAGCGGCAGCGGCGGCGGCGGCGGCGGCGGCGGCAGGACCAGTTCGGACCGTCGGTTGCAAGTCGGCAAGGTAACCGCGCAAGGTAACCAGGATACCGACGAGTGTGCGCGCTCCCTGCCTCTCGTTTTTAAACAAATATTGACTTACACAGGCAAATAAGCTCTCAGGTAAAGAATGACGAGGAAGACGACGGGACTTTGTAATGATGAGCCGGTTAAAGGTGATTAAACTTTCATGAGGAAAGTATCTTTCCAAAGGGTTTGCTAGTTGGAGATTGGGGGGGGCCGCACGGATGAACGAAAGGGATCGTCGCTGATGGGGCTTTTTTTTTTTTTTTTTTTTTTTTTTTTTGAAGGAAGGAAGAAGCACACCCAGTGACATTCTTGATTGTCCCGCTGCTGCTGTAGCAAACAGCGTGTTGCTTTTTTCTTTTTAGGGTCATCGCATAAGTAATTGTACGTGGTTGATTAGAATGACACCAAGGAGCGTAAATTGATTTTTTTTTGTTTTGCGGCAAAGACGAACACATTGTATTTTATATATTTTATATTGATAAAAAGCAACAATAATCCATGCCCATGATGAAGTCGTACTTTGCCTCACCAAAGATACACGCAGGCACCCACGCAGCAAAAAAAAAAAAAAGCTTTTTTCTTTTTAGGGTCATCGCATAAGTAATTGTACGTGGTTGATTAGAATGACACCAAGGAGCGTAAATTGATTTTTTTTTGTTTTGCGGCAAAGACGAACACATTGTATTTTATATATTTTATATTGATAAAAAGCAACAATAATCCATGCCCATGATGAAGTCGTACTTTGCCTCACCAAAGATACACGCAGGCACCCACGCAGCAAAAAAAAAAAAAAATCAAAATTGGCTACAGCAATCGTCACACCCAAACTCCTAATACGGATACTAATAACACTCATGCTTTGTACTACCACTGATGTACTTCATTCGGGGTTGAAATGTGGAACGAAGGAAGGATTTACATCATATACATAAACATACTCTCAGGAGATCACAACAATACGGCGTTTTATATTAATGACCGAATACCACAATACTTATTCACCTTGCGCCACGTATTGAAATGAGTTATCATCAAAATAAAACCGTTCCAAATTGGAATTTAAAGTCCGAATCGGTTTTGTCGTGAATGCTGATTCGAATTTCCAAATGACCAATCCAAAGCGCACATGGCCAGTGTCCAACTACACTTCTGCACCGATCATCATTATCCAAAATGAAAGCGGCTTTGCGTTCATTTTCGCTGCTGCGACCGACACCAGCAAAAAAAAAAAAAAAAAAAACACTTATTTATTAGGCCACCCACAA
>NW_017804875.1:429334-430980 GCF_001891065.2 Hippocampus comes
TGGGAGGGGTTTTAGCCGTAGCACCAGCGGCAGCGGCGGCGGCGGCGGCGGCGGCGGCAGGACCAGTTCGGACCGTCGGTTGCAAGTCGGCAAGGTAACCGCGCAAGGTAACCAGGATACCGACGAGTGTGCGCGCTCCCTGCCTCTCGTTTTTAAACAAATATTGACTTACACAGGCAAATAAGCTCTCAGGTAAAGAATGACGAGGAAGACGACGGGACTTTGTAATGATGAGCCGGTTAAAGGTGATTAAACTTTCATGAGGAAAGTATCTTTCCAAAGGGTTTGCTAGTTGGAGATTGGGGGGGGCCGCACGGATGAACGAAAGGGATCGTCGCTGATGGGGCTTTTTTTTTTTTTTTTTTTTTTTTTTTTGTTTTATCGGGGTTTTTTTTTTGCTGTGTGCATACGGAGGCAAGGCTGCGTATGCTAATGCTATGCAAACACCACACAAATTGACTTTTCACATTACTTGGGAGGCTGAAGCGCAAGTATGACTCTTCACATTTTGGACACAGTTCACAACTGACTTACATTGTAGCAGCACAGCGGGAGTTGAATCCATCTTTTTTTTTTCCACCTTGGTAGTCAGGCAAAGGTGAAGCCGTTTTTTTTTTTTTTTTTTTATAAAGCAGCAGTTTGAAACCGTAGTCAACGACATTGTCGCATCTTGGATGGATTACTGGAAGGCGTTGTGCTTTTGAGTCAGCCAGTCCTCCCTCAAATGTCTCCAGTTGGGTCAAAATGCTGCCGCTCACTTCTTAACTGGAACACCGAAGAGGGAGCATCGAACTCTGGCCTCTCTTCACTTTAGAGTTTTTAAGATTTGATTTGTTACTATTCAGAGGTGCTCCATCCTGAGACTTTTGGAAGGCAAAATGCAAACAATTAACCACAAAGGGTGAATAAATGGTGAAAAAATAAAAGAAATCCTAAACTAGCCTCGTCACACTCAAACTCCTAATACGACTGATGCCATTTTTCAAATTCCATTCATGATACTACTTTTAATAACAATCCAGTACTGGTAATACTTGGACCTACTTATTACTGCTAGGAAGGCAAACTATACTGACAATACCAACAATGAGAATACAGGATACTAATAACACTCATGCTTTGTACTACCACTGATGTACTTCATTCGGGGTTGAAATGTGGAACGAAGGAAGGATTTACATCATATACATAAACATACTCTCAGGAGATCACAACAATACGGCGTTTTATATTAATGACCGAATACCACAATACTTATTCACCTTGCGCCACGTATTGAAATGAGTTATCATCAAAATAAAACCGTTCCAAATTGGAATTTAAAGTCCGAATCGGTTTTGTCGTGAATGCTGATTCGAATTTCCAAATGACCAATCCAAAGCGCACATGGCCAGTGTCCAACTACACTTCTGCACCGATCATCATTATCCAAAATGAAAGCGGCTTTGCGTTCATTTTCGCTGCTGCGACCGACACCAGCAAAAAAAAAAAAAAAAAAAAGCTACTTAGTCGGCCAACCCAGAGAGGGAACAAGCCTCGGGCATTTGCATGACTCTTGATTATCAGTAACTGTCAGAGGAAACAACACGCGCGCGCAGACACACACACACACACACACACACACACACACACACACACACACACAC